>NC_092560.1:9962500-10135000 GCF_037038585.1 Patagioenas fasciata
ACCTTTTTTCTGTTTTGCTGACATAGCTGAAAGTGCAGGGCACGCTCTAGTAAATTAAGATCTGGATACTTCAGAAGTCAGAGCTGTAAAACGCCTTCAGAGCTCCAGGCACAGCACTCTGTTAAATTAGCACATTTTGAAAAGGTCTTCCTGGAGAAAGATTATACCATGAGAAAGAAGTGAGAGGGAGGGGAGGAGGGAGGAAACAACCTACTTAATGCTCTGATTTAGAAAAGTTTGAGAAGTAGTGCAGTAATTTGAGAGCTGCGGGACGGCCATCTAGACTGGGCGTATCTGGACGTGTAACAGAAGCATTAAGGTTGGTATGAATAACGTAAGAATATAAATCTGTGTATCTGGATGGACAGGAATAAACAAAAGGAGACCCTGTACTGGTAAGAGTGGACATGAATTCCAGGAGTAAAAGTGGGAAACACATCGCGCCTGCCAAGCCCAGAAGGTTGCACTATGACACAACCACAGCACCAGTGACCTCCAGCCCCGTATCAGGAAGATGGCAACAGGGGAATACTGAGGAATACTGCCTAAGCCATTACTCCAGTAATTGAGGAATTACCTTCCAACACACCACTGCAGAAACAGAAAAACATTCCAAACAAACAAGGGAGAACAGACAATGAGCAGCAACCTTGTTTGAGATTAATGAAACCACAGGAAGCAAAATCCTGATGCGCAGGACAGTTCCACAGTAAATGCCACCTCCTAAGGCTTATGAAAGACCTGTCTCAAATGTGCTGTGCTGTCTCTAGCCCAGAAGGATCTCAGGGATGTAACCCAGTATCAAACACTGGCTGCCCTTGTCCTCTGTGTTGCTCACAGTGGTGCCAGACAGACTTCTTGGGAATGTAGGTCTTGGTGCCTGCAAACACATGCGTGTGAGAAAATGAGTACCTGGAAACTGCGAGAGAATGAATGCAAGTAAAATCAACTTAGAGGTTTTGTAAATACAGCCTTTCTCTTCCTTAAGGTCCCCCACAGAGTATTGTTACACTTATTTCCAACAAACAGGGCATTCACTTGCTCATGTGCTGAGTTGCCAGCCTGCAGATGTCAGCTGGATGAACCTGATGCTCCTCCTTCCCCATGCCTGTCCTGGTACAAAGTTCTAGCTAGTCTTTATTTCCTGACTAGCAGTCGGCACAGCTCAAGTAGTGCCCAGAAAGTTTTCCAAACCAAGAAAAACATGGGGAAGAATTTGGGATGGGATTTCACGAAATTTTCCTCAATTTTTCATCTGAAATTGGAAAGTCTGCAATTCTTTTCCAGTGTGGAAAAAAATATTTACATTTTGGGCACTTTTTACAGAAAATTTCTTGAAAAATGTCTTTCACTTGCCAACTTTTTATTTAACCTTTTCCACCTTTATTGTGCATCCTTTCCTTAAATCACAGCTCTCTAGTAAAGTGCAAAAGATAACAGTTGAAAAAATACAATGAACACAGTGACTGAAAAAACAGTCCTCACCAAAAATCAAACCAGATTGAATGTCATTCCAAGCTTGTTCTTATTTCAGAAGAAACTACAAAGCTCTGAAACAAATTGAGATTTTTGGCATACTTGCCTGTAAAAATGAATATGCTAGCTGCCATTCCATCCTATGCATTCATATCAGTGACTTGCTTCTAACAGTTGCAACTAAGCAGACATTAGTAAATAATAAACATTTTGTAGATATCTCATTAGAACAACAAGGATGTAAGATTTTTCACTTAGCATCTTAAGTCACCATATGCAAATTCAAAGACTCAGTTCCAGATGTGGTTGTTAGGCAAGCAGGTAACAACCAATACCACAAATCCGTCAAATAACTATCTTCATTTGTAGCCACGTAGCACCTACCACCTTTCCCTCCTAAATAGGATACAGAGGATGTAATAAGCAAGTTTATATTAGTCAGGTACTAGAGAAACTTAAGAATGGATAAGAAAAAGAAATTTTGACTCCTGGCAGCTACACTTTCAGTCAGCTCACTAAATTAGGAACCACTGGACACAGAAATTAGATGGAGTTCATCAATCTTTAATAATATTTTCTGTAAAAATCAGAGCAGTTGCATCCACACACCTGGTAAATCGCTTCCGAATACAGCAACGTGCTGCGCCCTTTTACTGTTTTAAGCCACTTCAGTTTGAAAAGTCATACCATTGTTACCAAGTGGAATTTCTGAACAACAATTCTATTCTTTTCTATTAGTTATGCAACTGGAACTAGAACACAAAGGTTTTTTCAGGTCTGAAACAGATGCTGACATTTTGAAAAGGATGCCATTGACTGTGCAGGTCATTGCACAACAGACATTTCCCGAGCCTGCTGAAATCATTTGGAAAAACAGCTGTCACAACAGGGCTATATTCAGTCCAACAATGCTGTTTCATCTGTAGAAAATACCTGTCAGCTGATGAGAATATACTTGATCAAAGTATCAATCACACCAAGTAAATCCTACATGTAGTGCTTCCAGAAAGAACTGCTTCTGGCAGGGTGGAGCTTCCCAGAAATTCCCTCTTGCTAACAGTGTAAGAAACTCAGCAATAAACATGGAAACACTGTAGTTAACAACTTTAGAACAAAAGGAATTAATCTTTTAAAATATTCTACAGCTAGAATCCACACTTTCCAGCTTCAGTACAAGGCTTAAACTTCAGGTGTGGGACAACATTAAGGACACATTACTCAGAATTAATTGCAACCCTTTACCATTTCTCATTTGATAACATGAGACTGAACTCAAAGGATGGGTTCCTATATGAAAATATGTACACCAAGCAAATTTAGCTATTAACTCTTATGAGTGACTGAAATATTTAAACATTTTTAGGGAGGTTAAGAAGGTTGACTTTTTTAAATTTTAAGTTACACTGAAAATCAAATGGCCTGAAAATATTATCTGATTTAGCATTTTGCTTTATATATAAGTAATTCCAACAAAGAACTGTCATTCTGAGATATCTATGTATTTTTGTTCTACTTATATTCACTTTGTATTACCCAAGGAATTTTCTTCACATTAAATACAATAAAATTCTAAATAAATTCAATACAATTTAAATACAATACTGGTGTTTCAGCTTTGTTCCATAGTGTGATTTCCTACCCTTTCTAAGCTAGAAGATTCTCTATCTAAAATTAGGGTTCCCCTTCCCTCTCAACAGTACAACAGAGGTAAGACAGCTAGGATTCTCTAACATCCATACACTAGATCAAAAAATAGGACTGCCAAACAATATACTGTATCCTGGCAAATCAGTAAACTTGTGTTTCCATTCTGCATTAGAAATTGTATATCTTTTCAATATGCAATTTTCTTAAAATAGCCCATTTTTCAGGTCTAGAAGTTCAGGATCATGTTTTCACTTCACACAGACTTCTTTTCTCCCTTGATCCCTACTCAGGAGTGACCAACTGTAAAATATAATGATAAAAGCTTAACTGATGCCAATGTATCTCCTAAAATGTTTTAGATTTAATGGAACAGGGTTCTTAAGACCTCCACTGGAGGCATTTTTGTTTCCAGAAGCAGAGAGACAGCAAGCCTCAGCTATCCTGAGAGATGTCTTCTCTGTTCATGAAAGAAAAGCCAGTGGAATTTGCTAAATATCATAGTGTTCAGATTTCCATCTTCCCTTGCAGTACAAAGAAGTGGCTATTTATTTGGAAAAGCAGGTCTACATTTGACAAAGGAAAATGAATAATCCGTAAGCCGTACATGTTTGACACTTGATGAAGAAGCTCTTGAACACATTTATTTACCACTCCCTCTTGTCACACTAAGGCTTCTGCTTTCTGACTTGCTTGGCATTCCATGGAAACGGTTGAGCTGGCACATTTTGTATAACCCATTCGGATAAAAAACAACCCAACTAGCAAACAACAAAACCAAGTATCTCCAGGCTGTCACCTGTTTATGCTGCCCGTCCAGCAACAGCAGCCTCTGGGAGCTCCTGCCCGTCTTGAATCCTCCGGTCTGTGCAATTGATGGACACCTGCTGCTGCTGCTGCTAAGGAAACAAATTAATGCACAGGGCTTCCACCTCTGCAAGCAGAGGTCAATGCTCTCTAAA
Source organism: Patagioenas fasciata (assembly GCF_037038585.1). Taxonomy (NCBI): domain Eukaryota; kingdom Metazoa; phylum Chordata; class Aves; order Columbiformes; family Columbidae; genus Patagioenas; species Patagioenas fasciata. The sequence continues at coordinate 9,966,583 of NC_092560.1, forward strand.
TCAACGCTATGCACGTCAGAAAGGCTCTTTCCACGCACTGAGATATCAGATTGGGACTCTGGAAAGGTGGTATCTGCTCCTACACCCAGCACTACAATGGCACACAGGTGACTGACTTCGGGGAAGTTACTTCAGCTCTGAGCTTTGTGACATTTTATTTTCTATAGTTCAGTATTTGTAATTCTAAATAAACTTGTCCAAGGAATTCTGTAAGCTAGATATACACTGTTATCCCTCACACAAAAAGGAAAAGCACATTACATAGCTAGGCTATGGCTAACCAGTTCCCATAAAGCTGAGTGAAGTCCAGCCAAGCAGTTGTGTATGTTTTAGCATAGTGAAGACTAACAAACATTTTTTCTTCATCACAGACCTCTTAGAGAATGGTGAGAGGCCTTTATTTCCCAAGCTATTGTAGTAGAAAATTCAGAGTAGTCAACAACATTATTGGAGCACGAGGTTTCTTGTGACCCATTAGCAGAGTTACATTGCTGCAAAACAAAACAAACAGAAACAAAACCACAAAGAAAAAACCCCAAACGATCAAAAACAAAACAAAAAAAAATCAGAGAAAGCAAGTCCTTTGCAACCCTGTTTACGTGACTGCTGCTGTCTTGTCTGACACACTGGAGACAGCTGCCAAAGTTGAAAGGCAAGTTGTGACAGCATGAAGAGAAACCCTCACTCAGGCTGAAAAAAATTCTCATCATACTGAGGACAAACACAGATATGGAGCATATATTCTCTCTTACACAGCCTCCAAATTGCAGTCAGATTTTTATTCTTTTTAATTCACAGACTCCTTTCCAAAATGCCTCAACATCAACTTATGGGGGGGGGGGGAAACACACCCCAAAACCAAGCAGCCTCACACAGTTAATCTCTCTTTTTCTGGTCCAGTTAAGCCTATCTTGCTACTTGGATCAGTAGCTTTTTTGTCCATCTCATGGAACTGCACCATTTTCTCTCTGTTTCTCCTCAGCTAGATGACCAGAATTCATCTTGCTTGTGCAACTACTGAACTAAAGGCAGGTGACAGTGCAGGACAGGTTACACTGGGGATCAAGGTATAAAACGCTAATTTCACTGTATTCCTAAACTATTGCAAATACTCAAGTCTAAACAGGTAATGGCCAGACTGTGACATCCTGAGTAAAACTGGAGACAATGGGAAATCTTCATAGAACCACTTATAGAGTAAGGTACTGCCAAAACTGACTAAGAGACATAATATCAATTTATTTGCTTAAATCACTTGGGATTAATTTTTTCACAGATACACTCCCACATATTTGAATAAAACTCAGGTCCTTCATGCTCTGTGAAAATTATATTGCTGTGCTCTCCATCAAACAAAAGAAAATAAATCTTTGCAAAGTGTGCACTAGATAAGGACACTGCCTGCACACACTGACAGTTATTTCGCGACCACACAGCTCAGATTAACTGTGACCAACAATTGCTGCACTGAAGCTAGAGAATGCAGCTTCTCACAGAGTGCATCCAGATCACGCTCTGCGCTGGTTTGTTTTCAAGTGTCAGCAACTTTCTGCATTCTAAAAAAAAAAAAGTAAACCTGTAATTGGTAAAGAATGTAAAGCCCCATTCTAGTTAAAAGCAAAAACAAACCATGTTGCCCCCAAGGTATTGTATTGACTGAAACTGCTGATTTTTAATCAATGTATTCTAGTCTGTCCTGTTTCAGTTCATGGCCCTATTAAGCCACCTGTTAGTTCAATAGTATGAGACATGTTTTTTTTTCTTTCTGCCTGTACCCATTAGTAACAATAGACCTCCTTTTTTTTTTTTTTCCATTAAGGCGTTTCAAAGACAGTCTGCAATGAGCTTATTATCTGCAAATGTTTTTGTACAATTTAATACCAGAAACTGTAGTATTATATTCAGATAACAACACATATTAAATTTCATTTGGCATGTGGGAAAATAAAATGAAAGGATGAGTTTTGACGCATAAACAGGACAAATAGATAGGATTCTACTTCATCTTATTGAATAATTAAATCCTGGCACAGTGCCCAAAGCATATTCATTATGAAGAGACTACAGTGTACAGAACACTGCCAAAGTCTGACTTCCTCAGACAAAGGCTAGACGACTGACAAATCAGTCTTACAGATTTGCTTACTATTGCTGCATTATAGGTTCCTGGAAATTGGTTGAACTGCAATTCATCATTACAATTCATCAACAAGGTCCATAAACGTAAAATATGTTAATTACACCTGTGTTGTGCAAGCGTTCATGTTGCACTGATTGCATTGCTCACATCTCCCAGCTTGCAGTGGGAGCCCCTTCAGGGCTGCTCCTCAGCCTGGTCTCAGGACTGAAGAAGGCTGTCATCATTGTTTGCACCGTAAGGAAACACAGTATTGTCCCCATCATGCTGCTGCTGTGAACTGGGCCATCTGTGCAGCTCACACAGAATTTTCACTTAGCAGATCTCTGTCTTCTACTGGGTTTTTGCTTTGGAAATATGCTTTACTTCTGGCATTGTGTAAACTGCTCTGTTTCGGTGTATAAGAATTCCCAATATCGTACATTCTACTTTATTAATAAAATATTAAAAAGCATCAGGCACCTAATCCACACATCGTGAAAGGATTCAGTGCCTGGTTGTGAGAGCTGCATTGTCAGCTCTGCAGCAGATGCCATTGTTGGCTGGATTTGCTTGCCCTGCAGAGTTGCCAAAGAGGCTATGAAGTAAAATTTGTCATTTTCAAAATGTAATATTTTTTGTTTTCTCAGAACAGTCATTCTGCTGCATGTTATCCTCCTGCCATAATATAATTTATCCACCCCATCAAAGGTATTTTACCCAACTGCAGGTAATTCCAGTGGAAGTACCATTCACAAGATCCACTGTACTATGCACAAACGAAATAAAGGATTTATAACCTGCCCTGGGATATTGTATTAGAATATGCTTCCAACAAAATCAGTGGGATAAGATTCCCCATGGTTTAAAATGAAGGTAGTGTAGCTTACATGTTCTTTTTTCTTATAGAGGTGAAACATGAAAGACTATGTTAACCATACTTAAATCTACAAAACCCTAATTTCTCCACTTTTCCATTTAGCAGCCCTGGCTCAGAACTACTCAGCTTTAATGTAAGCATGGGGAACAAATTCAAGTTCACACGCAGAAGCAGGACTGAAACATCTGCATGGTATTACTGCAGCAGTGACCAGGGAATTGCACTGGCCTGCATGAACACACACCTGAAGCCAAAAGCCAAGAAGGGGTGGGCATGTGGACAGGGGGCTTGCACTACATTTCCTGGGGGACAGGGTTAGCACAGAGGAGTGTATTTTGAGATGTACTTTCCTCTTGTGGTACTTGAGGCAAAGCAGTGCCACCAAGCTGCAAGGGACACAATGCGGCAGTTGGGGCTGGAATAAAGGGCTAGAGAAAGCCACAACATGGAATCTCCCCTGGCAGAGGGGAGCACAAATCTCACATTTATGAATGACTAATTTGCCATATCTTCGGTTGCATCAAAAGGAGCGTGGGCAGCAGGTGGAGGGAGGTGATTCTGCCCCTCTGCTCCACTCTGGTGAGACCCCACCTGGAGTCCTGTGTCCAGTTCTGGAGCCCTCAGCACAGGACACACATGGACCTGTTGGAGAGGGGCCAGAGGAGCCACCAAGGTGATCAGAGGAATGGAACAGCTCTGCTGGGAGGACAGGCTGAGAGAGTTGGGCTTGTTCAGCCTGGAGAAGAGAAGGCTCCAGGGAGAACTTATTGTGGCCTTTCAGTATTTAGAATCATAGAATCATTTTGGTTGGAAGAGACCCTCAGGTTTATTGAGTCCAACCATAACCTAACCTAACTTTAGCACTAAACCACGTCCCTAAGAACCTTGTCTAAACACCTTTTAAACACCTCCAAGGATGGTGACTCCACCAGTTCCCTCGGCAGCCTGTTCCAATGCCTGACAATCCTTTCTGGGAAAAATTTTTCCCTGATATCCAATCTAAACCTCCCCTGGCACTTGAGGCCATTTCCTCTGGTCATATCACTTGCTACTTGGGAGAACAGATCAACACCCTCCATGCTACAACCTCCCTTCAGGTAGTTGTAAGACAGCAACAAGGTCTCCCCTCAGCCTCATTTTCTCCAGACTAAACAGCCCCAGTCCCTCAGCTGTTCCTCATAAGACTTGTGCTCCAGACCCCTGACCAGCTTCATCACCTCCTCTGCAATCTCTGGAGAGTAGGTCTTCTTACTAAGTCTAGGAGGCTCCTGCAGTGCATGGAAGACAACTTCCTAACACAACTGGTTAGTAAGCCTACCAGGGAAGGAGCCCCACTGGATCTATTATTTGTAAACAGAGAAGGACTCAGAGGCAATGTGTTTGTTGGAAGCCGCCTTGGCCATAGCGTCCATGAAAGACTGAGTTTTCCATTCTTGGAGAAGTTAGAAGGGTGATCAGCAGAACTGCTGCTCTGGACCTCCAAAGGGCAGACTTTGATCAGTTTAGGAGGCTGGTTGGCAGAGTCCACTGGCAGACAGTCCTGAAGGACAAAGGAGTTCAGAAAGCCTGTGTGCTCCTTAAGAAAGAAATCTTAGAGGTGTGGGAGCAGGCTGTCCCTGTGTGCTGGAAAGCAAGTCAGCAGGAAAGAGAACTAGTTTGGCTGAATTTAAAGCCGTGGCTGGATTTTAGGAATAAAAAGAGAATTTATAACCTTTGGAAAAAGGGGCAGGCTACTCAAGAGGAATACAAGAATGCTATGATGTTAACAAGGGGAAAAATTAGAAGGGCCAAATCCCAACTAGAGCTGAGCCTGGCTACCACTGTAAAAGGCAACGAGAAATGTTTCTATGAATATATCAGCAACAAAAGGAGGGCTAAGGAGAATCTCCATCCCCTGATGGATGCGGGAGAAAACATAGTGACAGAAGATGCGGGAAAGGCTGAAATACTAAATGCCTTCTTCACCTCAGTTTTTAATAGAACAGTTGTGTCCCAGGTACCCAGCCCCCTGAGCTGGCAGACAGGGATGGGGAGCAGAGTGAAGCTCCCATAATTCAAGGGGAAATGGCTGGTGACCTGCTACACCACTTGGACACCCACAAGTCTATGGGGCCAGATGGGATACATCAAAGGGTGCAGAGGGAGCTGGTGGAGGTGATCCCTGAGCCACTTTCCATTACCTATCAGCAATCTTGGCTAACTGGGAAGGTCACAGTTGACTGCAAGTTGGCAAATATGATGCCCATCTACAGGATGGGCTGGAAGGAGGATCCAGGAAACTACAGACCTATCAGTCTTACGTGGGTGCCAGGGAAGGTCATGCAGCAGATCATCTTGAGTGATAGCACATAGCACATATAAGAAAAACTTAAAAGAGGCCTATAAGAAAGATGGTGACAAGACTTCTTAGCAGGGCCTGTCATGACAGGACAAGGGGTAAAGGTTGTAAACTAAAGGAGGGGAGAGTCAGGCTGGACCTGAGGAAGAAATTTTTTACACTGAGGGTGTGAAACACTGGACCAGGTTGCCCAGAGAGGTGGTGGATGAACCATCCCTGCAGACATCCTAGGTCAGGCTGGATGGGGCTCTGAGCAACCTGATCTGGGTGAAGATGCCCCTGCTCATGGCAGGGGTTGGATTAGATGAGCTTTGACTTTTCACCTTCCAACCCATGATTCTGTGGTTTCTTAAGTAAACCTTGGTGAGATTTTTAGTCTAAGGCCTGTCCTGAGAGGGAGCAGGCAGAGGTGATGTGTTCCCCAGTTCTTTCATTTCCAAAGGGAAGATGAGTATTTCAGTCTAGTACCATAAACCCATCCTGCCTCTTTATCACAAGCAATTTCTTCTTTAGAGAGGTCCACAAAGCATGTAGCTTTTCTCCTGCTTCTTACTGATGCTCAAGGACTTTTTTTACTGTGATTGCTTGTTCTGAAGTTTAGCAGTGTAAGCACTCCTGAAAATTATATGGCCACCTTGGACAAAATAAGAGTCTTGAAGTGAATACAAACAAACATGGAAGCTCTAAACTATTAAGTCACATTACAGAAACTGCAAAAACAAAAGAGTAGGGCCATTGTCTGTCAAAAATCCCACTCTTTCTCAGCTAATATAGTTACTTGCCTGGAAAAACATTTAAACCACAAGTGCAACCTTATGCTAGTTGCACTGCATCTCTTCCATGATACAAAGTAAGAAGATTTTCTTTCCAAGCAAATCAGTAAGACACATAAAAGAGGGATGGTTCTTGAAGAACTAGGAGACATAGCTGTGGATCCATTCTTCTATAAGAAGAATGTTCTTGTTACTGGAGGTGTTGTATAGGTATTATTGGTGCTGGTACAAGCCTGAACATGAGAAAGTTAAGTGATGTTCTCTTCATTGAAAAATGTTGATTCTGCAGGTGGGAGAGGAGAGGGAGAGGAGAGGGAGAGGAGAGGGAGAGGAGAGGGAGAGGAGAGGGAGAGGAGAGGGAGAGGAGAGGGAGAGGAGAGGGAGAGGAGAGGGAGAGGAGAGGGAGAGGAGAGGGAGAGGGAGAGGGTCCAAAACACAATTTAAATGGACATTTGCATGACTTTGCTTTTCTTTTGGTGGGACCTGAAATGGAAACTAAACAGATTACAGTTGCTTACTGCTCTGACATGAACAAGATTGACAGGTCTGGTATTGGGCTTTTTACAAGCAGCCTAAGATCAGGCAGCTGTCTACACCTAGCCATAGCAAGATTGTAACTTACTCTTTCCAGGTCACATTATGCCTTTCAATTATGGTACAAAACAACCACTAAAATCAATGACAGCTTCACAAAAATAACTGGAGTTATACCTGGATCTCTTAGCACAAATACCGAAGGTTGAGGCTCTGTTTGGTTCACTTTAGAGCAATCTCCAATACGTTTTAGTGTTCACTGAAAGGAAAAAAAAAAAAAGAATTTATTAAAGATAACACAGATTTTTTAAAATATTTTTGGCAAGGGCAGACATCTTAAAACTGGTTTTATATTAATGCCCTTTTATGGAGGATTTGATAGTTCTCTGTGGGTTTTTTCTGTTGAAGTCTGAACAACAGCAATGCAATGGGAGTACTATGCTTTACATACTATGGATTTGGACTTGTAAATTCGGCAAAGCTGGAAATGTCTCTTCTGCATGGCGAAAAAAAGCTAGAAAGAAGAAAGGCTAACACTCTAATGAAGAACATGTTGAATTACTATTAACAGAATAAAAGTAGTCAGTTCTCTACCATCTTGAAAACACAATAATGCTTGTTCCTAACCTGGCATTATGCATTACTCCTTCCCACTAGGAAACAACAACAACAAAAACACCACGACAAGACTGAGTATCTAACTGTAATGGTAGCTGACTGTAACTGTATTTCTTGCTGTCTTTCCACAATCACTCCAGGTTTAAAAGGCATCTTACTATACTTTCAAAGAAATTCTCAATTCCATTACAGCACTGTTGAAAGGACTGAAATACAAACACAAAGAGACCTTTTGATGTGGTGTGTCAGTCTCCAAATATAACTATAAAACAAACAAACAAAAAATTTTGACATCCTACTCTGATTTCACCTTCTCAGACAGATGCAAAAGCTCCTCCACATGGAATCAAGCTTTCTTTTAACAACAGAGAGGTAGGGACAGGTGACCAACTTCGCATTTGAAAGCAGCAAAGCCTGAAGACAAAGAGTGACCCACTTAAAGCATGTTCCACTTTAGATTTGAGAAGGCATTACCCCAATCTGACAGCAGGGGATTGTTTTTGAAATTTGAAATTGCTTTATCTTTTGCTCAGCAAGAGTAATGAGATGAAAGGGATTAGAGACCTGAGCTGTGATTGAGACCAGAATAAGTTACTGTTTTCTAGCAGCTTAAGAAGACAGCAACATCCTATTGCTATTCCTTTACAACATCACTGCAATTTACAGCAGTTCTGCTCTTTTTTGTCTCTCAGTGAAAACGTTTCTATTATCGTTGTGTTTAAAGTGGGTTTGCTGAGCAATGTTTAGTAGTCCCATTTAAACTCTCTCTTGATTGAAATAGTAAATTATTGTCACCAGCTGTCAAGAAACTTTGTACCTTTTCTGGAAATTTATACTTTGATGACGCTGTTAGCAGACTTGTGTGTGTATGGGTGCAAGCTGAAACCTGATATTTCAGAGGGCTACATACTAGTAATATAGAGTATGACAGCAGTCTTGTGGGTGACTATACAGACAGGCGCCTGGCAGAAAACCCACACCTCTCCCTAGAATTACACACAGCTCCTGCTTCCACCTGCAAGCTCTGAGAGAATTGTAATTGACATTGCAAAAGGACACACTGCAACACAGCCAAAGGGGGAATGGAGGGACCGCAGAGCCTGCATTTAGACATGCATCACTGCCTGGATCCAGCTCTATTTACAGGTCTCCTGCGGGTGCAGGGTAACACCATCATTACGGTGTCTGTCTGCTGTTCTCTAGCACTGATAAGAGTACAGAGCTTGCCCTCTAACCAGGACACAGCCTCAATGGCAGATCCAGGGGGTCAAAAATTAATTGCGTTTGAGCAAGCATGTCTTTTAAAAGCCACTGCTTGCTTTGTGTCTAGCCCTGCATTAAATAAAAAAGGCAAACTCTGCATTTAAAAGTTTCTTCTGATTTCAGGGTATTTTTCTCGTTAGTTTGATTTTTACAGGAACACCTAAAAGAAGGGTTCCTTAAAAAAAAGGAAGAAAAAAAAAAATCAGTAGCACCTAAGCCATGTATCAGCTACCCAATAATCATTTCCCAGATGTCAGGAGGGTGCTTGAAGGGTATTTCACTACGGGAGATGCATCTGGTCAACATGGCCAGCCTGCTCCTGAGAGTGGCCTCAGAACCAGAATAATTTGGGAACTGCTTAGGAACAGGGACTGTACTTTGCCTATATAGTCCTAGCATTTACAGAATCCTAAAGCACTTTTGAAGAAGAGTTTCACATAACTGAGTAACAACAAGCCTTTTACCCTGAAGACCCCAGCAGCCTTTATGCACGTTTTTCAGGATAGCCACTGGTCAGATGTTTTGGTTTCAAAGGCCAGGGCAGATAACTGAGATCAGCTACTCTGACTTGTCCTCGAACGGCTGAGGAGAGAACCATATCATCTGGGTCTTGAGTAATCATTCAGCAGTTTTTTGCTTGGTTGAGGTTATTTTTTCTACTGTCAAAGAAAATTTGAAATCAGATCTTTGAAGTATCCTAAGAGAACTCCTAAGAATTAAAGAGATGTCTCTTCAGAGAGTTAAAGGTGCCTCCTTGGCAGCATACTGTAGTGGGTTAACCTTGAGCAAGGGCCCAGTTTACATCCAGCCTCTCAGTCACTCCCCCTTCTCAGCAGGACAGGAGAAAATAGGATGAGAAGGCTCATGGGTCAAGGCAAAGACAAGGAGACTGCTTACCACTTACTGTGGTGGGCAAAACAGACTTGATTTGGGGGTGAATTAATTAGATTTATTGCCAGGTAAAACAGACTGATGTATAGAGAAACAATGACAAACAAACCAACACCTTCCCCGCGCACTGTCCTGGAGCAGCATGCCGTGGTCACAACATGGCGGTGTCTCCCTGCCACTTCTTCCCGCTCAACTTTCCCCTGCTCTGGGCTCTCCCCGCAGCCTACAGAACCTGTCAGGAAACCTGCCCCGACATGAGCTCTCTGCAGGTGGTCAGACAGATGTCCTCCATCCCCATGTACTACTCGGTACCGCCTGCCTGCCCCTCCTTGCTCTTCCCCCTCACTCTTCTTTCCTTGCTCCTCTGCTCCTTCAATGTTTTTTCCTTTTCTTCCATATGTTTTGGCAGCTGCACCTGTAGCTGAGGGGCTGAGTTGGGCTCCAAGGACCCACCAGCAGGCCTAGAGCCAACTGGAGATGTCTGGAACCAGCCATGGTCAGCCCTGGGCCTCCCCTAGCAGAGACATTAGAGTCACAGAATCACAGAATCATTTTGGTTGGAAGAGACCCTTAGGATTATCAAGTCCAACAATAACCTAAATCTAGCACTAAATCATGCTCCTAAAAGCCTCACCTAAGCATCTTTCAAACACCTCCAGGGATGGTGACTTCATTGACATGGATCCCCTCCAGCAGAGATCCTGAAACTGAGCTGAGACTGACACAGATTTATTTAGGGATTACAAAGGATGTGACTGAGGGTGAGAGGGCAAGGAAGAAAATCAAGCTGACTGCTGCAAGACTTGTTTGCACGGGATGTTAGCAAATTTTTGTCAGCTAAACCACACAGCTCTTTGTGCTCAGGTCAGATCCCAGTAGGAAGGGAGGAATCAGCAGTTCCTGACCTACTTGCTCCCTTGCCTTAGATTCTGAGGGCACTGACTCATGCCCACCCTCCCTGATGGGGCTCGCAGGGAGAGCAGGGCAGGCAATCTCCCCACTGCTGCCCCAGCCATCTTGCCCTTCTCCCATTCCCCATCTGTCGGTCCCAGGAAATCTTTCCCAAAGCTGCAGATCAGATGGGTTGACAACCTCCCTGATCTTTGCTCAGTGAGATGGAAAAATCGCATTACCCTTGTATAAAGAGAAATGTATTATGTGACTTCAAGGCGCAGAGATAGCGTTAATTTTCTTGCCATTGCTGCTGAAAACAAAACATGCTGAGTTCTAGCCATATTCAACGAGAGAAAAAAAAATTTTTAGAAAGACAACTACAAAACTATGTCTCTGTAGTTAAAGAGGAAACATTCCCTTGGGTCACTGCACCCCCGTTGTATTTGACATAACGCTGGTGTGAGCAGTCTGGTGAACAGGAGCTGTAGATTTGCAAGAGAAGGCAGAACTGGCCAAAGAAAGGGCCGCAGCCACTGAGAGAGCTGGTCTGCCTGACTTATACCCATGGAGGCTTGTGATGCCTGTGCTGCCCTGATGAAGACTGCAGAGGAGCCTGGAAGTTTTGGTTTTGACCCCCTTCATTGACTTCAAGGGAATTGGGATCTCCTCCTCAGGATTCACATTGCAACAAGCTGCCTTCTTACCTTCTAACTTACTTGAAAAGCCCAGGAATGGACTAACACTGTGGCTTTATTCACAAAAGACACTTGGTATTAAAGGCAAGACGATTTGCAACACAAGCAGATGGAGTGACTGGACTGATCCCAACAGTAAGACCAAGACAACTAGTGAGTTTAGGTTGACCTGAAGAATCCTTAATTCAAACCAAATTAAATTTTCAGCCACAGCTAGGGATGATTAGTACCAATAAAACGTCTCTCAGGCTTAACTCTCAAAGAAAAGGCAGTTAGAACTAACAGAAGGGGATAGCTATCTCCTTGGTTTTGCTAGCTCTGCCATTTACAAAGGTCATAATTCAAGAAACAAACATTGTTTTGATGGGCCCATTTAAGTCCAGTGACACCATCACAAAGTTCAAAGTTAGGATGTGTTCAAGTAGTTTGTTAAGCTTAATCTATCATTATCATCTCAATATGCCATGCTCCTAAAACTGCAATATTTTATGCTATTACTTGATAGGGAATACCGTTTGTCAAAGCTTTTTATTTTGACAACACTGTGCTGGCTAGTGCACTTACCATGCAGGGATTTCAGATCTCTCTCTCTCCAGTCATTGCTATGATGTCTGAGTGCTTAGTTCAGTCTTGCCTTACAAATGGTTAAGAATCAGTCTAAAATGACAGCGACAATGCTCTCCTACTGTGACAATACCTCTGTATATAGAATGTTCTACAGCACTAGGCTTAAACTCTTAGTTCACTGGCATCTGTACAAATGGTATCGTCTGTTGCTATGTGAGGAAGGTTAGGCCAAGGCTGGATGCTTCAGAAAACCTTGCCCACAAAGTTCCACGTGCATGCTCAAGTGACAGTGCTGTGAGTAGCAACACATACCCCAGAGCGCTCTGTGGCACTGTTCAGATGAAGTAACGTCTCCAAGACTACAGGCAGGCTTCTGCACACTCACATGGCTGTAAGACTGCAACAAACAGCATTTCTAAATAGATCTCAGCTCTCATTGTTTAATGCGAATGGCTTGGCTTTAAACATGCCTAATTTACAGAGTCTTTCAGACATACTAATATTTGAATAAGAGACAAGAAAACTTTTTTTCTCACCCTGTTAGTATTGCAAACACAAACCAGAAACTGGGTGGAGATAAAACCAGAATAACTAGTGCTCCACTCCGGGGATTTGGCCTTCGATGGTAAATCAGGCTGGCCCCAAATAATTTCAGATTTATCTATGAGGTCACATCAGAGGTAATTATACTTACTCCTGGTTATGGATTATAAAGACAGGGCTTTTGTCCTCTGAAGAGCAAGGTGAGGACAGCAATTAGATCCACACTGTACTGAAGAACATGAAAACTCCGGAAATTCATACATGCAAACACATTAAATTTATTTCTCCACAGAACCTGAGGACTCCCTCCACCTAAAGAGTGTTCACCCAGGCAGGCAGCCCTGCAACCCTATAATGGATGTTTTGGTGTCCTTGCCCTCCCTGAACAGTGCTGTCCTCCATCTTCCCTGCCCAGGAGCAGGCAAACAGCGTGCCCTCTGCCATAAGACCAAAGATGTCCAATTACTCACAGTCCTGCTGTGCCACCATATAACCGCCACACCGAGCCACACTTTTCTCCCGTCGCCGAATTTGCATGCAAGTTTGCTCATCTTAACCTAGATCCTGGCTAAGAGCACAGACAGGTCCTCTGCCCACCTGCCAGGCAATTTACGAGCAGTTCTTCTTTTCTGCCACTGGAAATGCTAGTGGCTGCTGATTTCATGCTTATGGCTCATTAACAGCAAGAAAACATAAAGATCTTGTGAGCAGGAGGTACTTGCTTCCTTTCCAGGGTTAAAACCCTCTGTTGACAGCTTTCCTCTCCTGTCTGCAGCAAGCATACCCTCTGAAGAGGACAAAACATTAAGCCTATATCCTCATTAGTATTTCTTAACATAGAGCAAAAGGTTTCCTGCAGAACCTTCTAGTTGTAATTAATGCTGTGAAGACATTGGTAGGCAAAGCTTGGCCTGGCGAAAAAAAGCACAAAACATTTTTCATGGATGTCACCGCCAATTTGAAGACAAATTTGCTTCAGCTATTTGCCTGTCTCACCCTGCTCATGTGGCGCTCTCTCTGGTGTATTAAAGCCTAGTGAAAATATGCTTGCTTTTCTACTCTGGATGCAGAAATCGCAACCAACTTGGGAAGTCCTTGGACTGAAATGGTTGGAGGTGAAAGAATGTATATGTGCCATTCCAAGGCAGCATGGTAGTCTTTCCCTGATGCCTTACTGCATTACATGGATGTAGTGTGGCTAAGAACCATGCACCACCAAAGAAAATTAGTGCAGCTCCAGATGGAAATTGTTTTTCAGATGGACAGTTTTTAAACAGAATGCTTTCTAAAGCAAGCAAAACATTTATCTTCCAAAAAGCCACTACACAAAAAGTAATTTTTTAATGAGAAAGGCTCCCTCTGTACTTTTGAATAGTCTAGAATACTCATCAGTGTTCATTAAAAACAAACAAACAAACAAACTTGCACATAACTTTCTCACTCGAGCAGCAGGGCAAGTGAGTTTTGCATATGTGCTTTTGGGAAGCAAGAAGCAGAGGGACAAGAAGAAAGAGTAAGACAGAGCAGTAGCACCAACAAAAGCAAAGTCACCCGTAGATCAGCCAGTAGAAGCAGTTATCTTTTATCTGCATCTTGTGTGTGGGATGGATGTCTGTTTGTGAGGATAAAAGAAAATGATCGGGCAGGAGAAAATCCAGCTTTCAATATGTGCTTTCAGTCTGTGTATGCATCCATCAGCGGGACTCTGGACTGATGGCACTTTTAACCTCACCTCTGCCACCCGTGTTGCAACTACCTTGCCATTTCACATAACTTACACTTCATGACAGTTGAACTTCTTTTCACAGTTGCAGCTGTTGGATTCATGCATTACTATTAGGAAGGTGAAATTAGGAAATTCTCTGGCTCACAGTTGCAGGGACAATGCTTGGTAACAGAAACTCCCAAGACTCTGCTCTAAGTTCCCAGTGCAAAATCTAGCGGCTATAAGCTGCAAAATCTTGAAGCTAACAAGTCTACCCAGATAAAAATCAGTAACCGCATCTTACTGTTCGTAGAGCATGAAGTCTTTCTCCCTTCCATGTGTCTTTCACGATTGCTTGCAAACTAAGACAGTGGTAGCAACTTATTTTTTCAGAGGACAAAACCCATGAAGATACCTCTCAATGGCTATGACACCCACAACTTAGCAAGGTCAGAGGCAGTTAGTAGCTGAGCCTGTGCTTCTGAAGTTGTAGAGCATTATTTTGATCACCGCACCTATTCTACCTTCCCCTAGACAGATTGAGATTACTGTTCCCCGACATCTCCTTTCTGTTCAGCCAAGCCAAGCATGAATGAGGGACCAGAGGAGCACTACAAGGAGCGTTTTTCTGCTAAACTGGTCTCTGCACAGTATCACAGGTCTACCTGGACACAACTGGAAGAGGAAACAGCCTACGCTACCTCTACACTACGCAAGTCACCAGAACTTGTAGTCTTCTTTTTTTACATCTCAATTTCTTTGCAACTGAGAATATAGTCCTGGAGAGTTCCTTAAATAAGGTTTTAGACAGAAAAAAAAATTACAAGAAATTAAATCAAATAACAGTAGGTAAAAAAGCACCCTGCCGTTTATATATATTTTTATGTTTGGTTTTGATAAGTCCATGCAGTCAAGACTCAGAGCACATGCAGGGCAGTCAGTGGCAGTTCACGTGTGCTAGGCATCAAGAGATTAACATGACATGTTATGGACTCTTAAAAATGTAATATATTTCATCATAAGCATAATGCAGTATACATAATGGAGCTGAAAGTCAGCCCTGCTGGGAACAGGAGGCAACCTCAATCCAGCCAACGTAAAACAAATTCCAGCAGCAGAGCTCTGGAACGGAGACTATAAAACAGCTGGATCAGAGAATATGGCATTTTGCTGTATCTAATGAGTGTGATGGATGGTTTAAATAAAAAGGACAACATGACAGAGACCAAGATACTGAATCTCAGAGACGGAATTCGTATTGAAACTGAAAATAGCCCGAGTGCATACCACCACTCTCAGGCATCCACCTGAGTGAAGGAATCAGCGCATCAAATATTGGGCCCCAGATGGTATCTTATGACCCAGTGCCCTGTGTGAGTCAGTGGTCTAATCTCAATCACCTTAAATCTGACTGGATCAAATCCTTGCTTTCCTCTCCATTTGGTTCTCCTAGCTTATCTTCTTATACAGCAGAAGGCTTCATCTGATGGTACTATTTGTTTTTCATACTGAAACATGAGATTTTCTTTCACCTCTTGCCAGCTGGCTCTACAAAGACACCACTCAATCAGCAACAGACACTTCTGGTTCAAACCATTCCTTTAAGCCTGTGTGCTATAGAATATGGCTGAACACGGAGCAGCAGCTTTTAGAAGACACTGTGAATTTCTGATGAGTACGCTTCTAAACGATGCTCGAAGGTTAGGTACTGTTCAGATACAAGATTTTATTACCTATATACTTACAAGTGAGTGCCACACTGCATATCTCTGTCTTGTTCAGACAACACAGAAACTTCCAGAATAATTAGCCAAATGAACAACCTCATGGAAGAAATGCGATATTTAAAGAACTAATTAAATCAAGCAGTTATTCCTTGGACATGGACGAGAAAGTGGGTAGTGAGTAACTTACCCTATGCCATAAGCCTTCTTCTCATTTCCTCTCACCAAAAATACTACTACACCTGCTTTCTTCTTCTTCAAAAACCCATTATGGCCAGGTACAGCTCTTGGATTCCCAGAGCTGTAATGTCTACTGGTTAAATGAGCAGAGCTTCAATGAAGCCAAGGCTTTGCTCCTGGCTAAGATCTGGGCTTTTATTAATTAACTGAAGAATTTCAAGTCCTTGTCAAGGAACAAAATTAGCTACATCTTCATCATGGATGCAGCAAACCACCTGTTTTTCTACTTGCTAGCTTGCAAAGCAATACCAGTCCTGAAGGTTGCCAAAAAGGAGGAAACATTTCTTGTAAAGGTAAGCAAGCATAATAGATTAGATTTCAAGGCTCTGATACAGTCTAAGGTGTGCTGAATCGTAAGACAAACTTTGGTCTCCAACATCCTGTGGTGCCATCACTGTCAAACAAGAAAGTTGGCCAGAAATGGCATTCAGACGACTCTGAGGACTGCTGTACCCTGTTGCTGACTGTTTACATCATAGAGCATGTGACAAAACTCACCTGTATGTGACTGGCTCCTGCATTCACCATGCTCTTGGGCAAACATCCTCTCTGCAAGTCTCTGGCATCTAATTCTTGACTTTGATGTTTAAAAACTTGTGCTTAGCTACAACGCAGCCTTGTGGGCTCCCATTCCCATAACACCTCAGTCTCCCAGGCAGATGCATTTAGAGCAGCTCTTTGAGCACTGCTTTGAGCAGTGTCCTCCAACTAGCTGTTCTCCTGCCTGATGAGCAGGGCCAGAGACCGGGGGGCATGCTCACAGCACACTGAAGCTGCAAGGGGAGCTGAGAAAGGGTTTTGGAGATGCGGCTGCTCTGTTTCTACCTCAAATCACACACTGCATGCTGCCTTTGCTTAAGATAGCCTGTATTCACGGCAATGTCAAGCAGATGAAGTTTCAGCTCAGCTCTCCCACTTCCCAGACAAAGGCTGCCACCACCATTCCATGTGGATACTCAACTGCAGTGCCACACAAAAAGATCACTAGTAGACTTCACCAGTAGACTTCAACCATTTTCACTGGTGTTGTCACCTGTCCAGGGAAATGTAGCTACAGTGGTCCTAGCTCCCAGGCTCGTGTGACCTTCTGTGTTATATATACACCCAGCTGCAGGCATCACAGGCTGTCCCCCTGTCAACTACTCCAGCAACTCCAGCGCTCACACATGTACCTGAAACAGGTCTGAGGTACCTCCTGGGACACTACCAAAACCATGCCAGCAGCAGGGTGAATATTCTTTCATTTTGAGCCTTCTGCATCTGCTCTAAGTGGCTACTTCCACCTGAGCTAGCTGCTGGAAACTGGGCTTTGTCACACAGTAAGCTTTGTCTGGACAGTGGTCACAGAAGGAGAGAGCACAGTAATATCACGGAGAAGGAGGGGAGGACACTAAAAAGCACCCCTATACATTAATCCTTCTCTTTGCTGCATGCTGAGCTTACCCAAGCATATAGAAATTAATAGAAACTGTAACCAAGGAACCTGAACTTTCTGAGAAACTGCATTTCTAAAAACAATAATCTCACTTCTATGCTTCTGGCTGCCTGCAGGAATATGTTCTGTGAAATGTTTTTAGGAGTGATGAAAAGGGTGAAGCAGCACAGCTGTACACCACCAGCCATCACTGGTGCCACTACCGCTCTCTTGGGTTTAGGGAAGCAAAGAGCATGAAGACTTTGCTTCACCTGACTCCTATAGACCACCCCATTGTGACTGTGCTGAAACAGACATGTTTCACAGCATAAGCGAGATATGTTGCAGATGTCAGCTTTGCTATGACTCTAAAAGAAGGACAATGCAAATAGATTTCTACTGTGAAATAAGAAGGACAGAAAAGGTTAGCTTTGATGCCTTCCCAGTGAGAATCAAAGAACGTAGAAACTAAGAGCAGCAAGAGGGTGAGATTGTACCAGGAACAAAACAACTCCCATGGCACAGGCAAGTGAAATCCATTAGGGAATGCAAAGGGCTAAGTACCGTGCTTCTTTACAAGCCTTCAAACAGAATATACAGGTGCAAGTGTCAGCAGAGCATGGCCCTGCGTGTCCAGCGGGGCTTGCGTGCGGTTGTGGTTGTAGAAGGTAGATCTTGATTTGCAGCAGAAAACAACATTCACAGAGCTGGCCCTCGTGGGGCTGTTGAAGAAAGGTCAAAGAGTAGGCTTTCAGACAAAAAAAAAGAAAACAAATCCTCACAAGGAACAGCAGAGATACTCGAAACACTTCAGTGTCAAGATATTCTCGCACCTTTTATCCAAAGATCACAGGCCTTTGAGAGGAGAAGCAATTTAACCGACACTGGTTAATACTTACACTTGAAGTTCATGTGAGGAGTGGTATGATAATCATGTCCACTAATGCAACAGCTTCATGATAAAAAAAGAAATCTGCTACTTATGAACCCTTATGTTAGAGAAAATCTATCAGACAAAATGGTATGGCACATGATCAAATTTCACGTAACACCAATTTTCTTTCTAAATTTCAAATTCTTACCATTTCTTGCATTTCATCATGCACAGAAGGGAACTACATTTCAGTTCAATGTATTTGGTTTAAAAATGCATTCATTTAAAGAATAATGAAGCTGGCTTTTTCTTCATTTTGACCATGGTAATTGTCCTTTTCTCAAAACCTATTTTCCAAAACCATTCTAAAGAGGAGAATAGCCTCTTTAAAGAAAAAGGCAATTGACCTTAAAAATCTTTCTTGTTCCTACAGTTTTGAGGAAGAATATATCTATAATTGGCATATCTCATTAGCAAACTCAGCTATGCTATGATAGTAGTAAGTGGGTAGCGAAGTGAGACTAACATTTTAATTAAGTCCTTTTCATTTCTAGGCTAATTTTCTTTATATTATGTGAACCTTTGAGGGTTACAGAAGCTTGTTCTATGGTCAAAGGCATGCTAAAAACACCATTCCTCAGCTGAATCTCTCTCAGTTATATGGTTACTGCTTTTGTTGAGAGCAGTTTAACTTCTTTATCCAGTCCCTCTCTTTACTGCATCTAGCCATAACATATCACTTGTAGCAACCAATCTCAAGGCCTTTGGCTTCTTCAAGCTTGAAAAGACTACATTGCAATTGATGTTTTCAGGACGATGCTTACTAGGCAGGCAGTTAAGGGAATTGTGAGTAGCTCAGATACCTGATCTGCACCCGCTAAGCAGCAGATAAGCTGCGCTTCCAACCACAGATAGTGGGGCTGGTATAAAGGCATCAGAGCAGTCACAGATCACACTCAATATCCCACCTGACAGCAGCAGCCTCCAGGTGCTCAGTGAGCAGTAGCAGACTGCAGGATAATAAAGTTACCTACAGCTTCTTTCTAGTCCCTGCATAGACAGGTAAAGACTTGTGACCCAAATGCATCAGAGTACCCATCCTTTCTACTTCTGCCAAGCTAATTTACATCCCCAACATACGCTTTCTGGCCAAATCAGCAAGAGAAACTTCCTGAAGAGGTCTCTCAGTGTTAGCAGCTCTTCAACACAAGCTCCAGGTCCTTTTTTTGTGTCAGAGAAGTTAATTTGATTTGATTGTCTTTCTGCTAGGTTGTGAGGCTGAGAGACAAGGCTAGCAAAGCGGAGTGGAAGGTGACAGAAAAGGATCACAAGTATATACTGAGGGCTGACTCAAAACACCCAAACATACATTTGTCTGGAAGAGAAATGCCTTAATAAATTGGTATTTATTTCATCGCAACATGTGCAGTATAAGTGCTTATAAACAAACACAAGGAACTATACTGTGAAACTGTCCTCTGGAAAACATTTCAAATCAAGCCAAGATAGTACATTTATCTAATTATTTCTTTTAGACATTAGCCATTTTTATGTGAAATCAAATAAAACAAATTTGGGGGAAGTTTACAGCCATTGCAAATACTGAGTCAAACCTTGACCCTCTTGAATCAGCAGGAGCTTTGCCATTAAATTCAAGAGGATCAAAGATCTATCAAAACCACTGCAACAGTAAGGGGAAAAGTGGTCTGAGAGACCTCTTTCTTCTACAGAATGTGAATGAGCTGACATCAAAATATCTAGCATTTAATTTGAAATGAGGATACCACATATTTCAATCTGTAATTCATTTTTTGTTTCAATTTCATTTATAGGGATGCAGGAATGGTCAAGATGGGAGCTGAAACTTCATTAGTGGAATGAAAATTTCTAAAAAATGAATAATTTTAAGTAATACAGCCATTAGAGAGAGTTTGAGTGCCTGCACTATTCACTGCTTAACCTGAGCAAACCAGAAATAAGAGAAAAACTCAATCGCTTTTCTATTTGGCTTAATTTCACCCCACTTAATCCACCTAATGCTGTGTAGTACCTAAAACTTCGGCTACCTGAACAGGGCGGTATTTCACCTTTCACATGAGAAATGCCACCCTCTGCTCTAAACCTGTCTAATGCCACTGGCTGCAACAAAACAGGCTACTGTCAACACATCAGTACCATGAGTTGTACCTGCACGCATAGACAGAGAGAGGACAGAAACATATGCTTCTCTAGAAGATACTTACAAAGCTTACTGTTTCCTCAAAAATAAGAAAGGGTCTTATATTAATTTTTGCTCCAAAACTTATTACTTTTTTACATGTATAGCTTGCGTGGACACTATTTATATTGACTTTTTAACGAACTGTAACTAGGGCTTATTTTTGGAGTACAGCTTGTATTTTGAGCATCCTCAAAAATCCTGAAAAATCATGCTAGGGCTTATTTTCAGGGTAGGTCTTATTTTTTGGGAAACAGCGTAAATACCTTTTTAGAGGAGGTTCCTGAGACGAGACATACATTACCGTGTTTTAAAAGATCAGCGAGTGAAACCTCCTGCCTGTTTGCACACCAAAAGCATGTTCCAAGTGCAGAAGCAGAGGAGAGCTACAAGCGCTGTAGACACACTAGTAAGAAGCTGCATGGCTTTAATCCTGATCTAACAGCTCTGTGATATTGGACTGGTTTAGAGATAAAACATTTGGTGTTAAGATAATCATGAGTACAGACCCCAGGACCAAGTGCAGGGACCCCATCTTCTGCTCAGCCTGGAAGGTATAAAGAAGACTGGATGGCAACAAAGACCAAGCCTCATTCCCATAACACTTCTCAATAACAGTACGTACATTAAATCTGGAGTTTTGCACGACTTTCAGGATAAAGGCTACACTCTCCCAGCACCTCAGTATTTGTTTGTGACCTGCCACTGCTCAACTGTTCAGATGCTGTTTACAACAAACTGATAAAACAGGGCATGAAGAGATATTCTAAAAATTAGTTTCTAATTCCCATCTGTCACTCATGTGAACTGAAATATTTCCACTACCTCCTCTGCTTCACAACTCACCAGCAAAACCTTACAGCAGAATTGTCTGAAAGCAAACCATTTTAAAAAAGTATCAATCTTCAATCACTGATGATTTAACCAAAACTCTGAGTCTCTCATGGAGTGTGTTAAGGGTTAAAACAAATTAAAAACTGCAATTACTATCAAATGCCTTGACTAATACTTGCAAGTAATCTCAGTTTACTTTCCTGACATAACGCAGTTCCTGAGGGAGTTTTAGTTTCCTTCATCTGTCATCATCAGAAGTAGAGGAAATCAAAACTATAAGAGACACAAAAGCAAATAAGGATTGAAAAGACCAGTATATTAAGGAAGGCCTAGGCTGGACACCCAAGCAAGGTCAGAGAACATCAGACTCCACTGGTAACCAAGCAGTGAACAAACCTGAAAATGATACGACTCTTGTCAGCCAGGCTGTTGAAGGCTTTGCCACTGTATACATGTGAGTAAACAAACCCCAGAAGAGTTGCGTGACTCACCAAGTCACACCAAAGCAGTCACATAAAGCCGAAAAAATTTGCAGTTAAGGTACATAAAATGTGGAGGAGGATGAAGGAGACAAACATGGCTGGCTTGAGTCCTGAGGTGGACAACTCACACATCTGGCTTCAGGGCAAAGGGAAGAAAGAGGAGGAGAATGAGGAGGACAGAGGAGAAAGAATGGCTTTTTCTATTAGAAGACCATAGAGGAGGTGACAAGGGACAAAGCACCACATTAAAAAAATGCACTGGCTTGAAGTGTAGGAGGACTCACGCATCCTGACCTCCTATCAGTTCTCCTTCTCTCTGCCCACAGAGCCATTTGATGCCAATCAAAACCCATTTAGGTATTGACACTACCTCTTCACTGAGGCGCCAAATGCAAAAATCTCGAAATGTGCTTTTCTGTCCTGTGGTTTGTTATGAGGTTTACTTGAAACCCTTGCTGTGTTCCCTCTTGTTCTGATTAACATGCCATTTACTGCCTGACTCACTCACCCCTCCTAACAAAACAGTGTAGATTTTATTCTTGCCTTTCTGTTTCCTTTGTTGAATGCTTTATAATAGAGATACTTCTCTCTGTTTCCTTTATGTATTTATTTATTTATTTTATTACCTGCATCATTGACTGGCTTCTGCTGAAGATTACTGTGCTAACTTAAATTCTACAAGCAGTAATAATCAGTATTTTGCTATGGCTATCTACCCCTATCCTGAACAACAAGAGGAATGGCAGTTTTAAAATTATTGCTTTCTGTTGTTCCACAATACAGTAAGATTGTAAAAAATCATTCCACATCACATCATTGAAAATAGTAAGCATGCTCTCCATGCACTCCATGGTAAAATTTAGTAAGACACCTGTGTAATGGGGTTTACAGTTAAACAGCTGTTTTGCTAGCCCTCTACACCAGGGCACACAACTTGGAATCAGAAATTAGCATGATCTCAGCAGGAATTTAGGAGCCAGACAAATATATATCAAAAGAATAAGGAAAAGTAACCTCTATTCAACAAATCATTCTGTTCTTTCAACAGTTACCATTTTTTCAAATCCTCCTGTCTTTGGAAATCACATTGCTCACACTGAGAAGCACATTTTCCTGCCCCATAAAAGGAGTAATGCAACCAAACACCTGCTTTCTGGTGTATGCATTTTAGATCTCTGAAGCCATTTCACCGAGTTATTCAGCTAAGAACCCTATGAATGACTTTGAACCAGATTAAGTCATCTTTGAGGGCTGTGAGATCCATCCATCAGACCAAGTCTCTGACAGCAGCAGAAACCATCTCTACTGTATAAATGAAGCCAGAGGAAGAATTCTTCTTAAGATAAATGGACCCTTACCATTATAAAAGCATGTCAACATCAATAATCTAAGAACATGTTATGAAGTTGTTAGTTTCCAAAGAAGAAACGACTGAGGAAGACAGGGTTGTATGTTAGCCAAGGTGAGTTCTGCTAAACAAATGAAGACTTACAGAAAAGAACAGTCTGTCCTAAAACACGAATCAAGTAGCTAGCTATTTCTAGTATCACAAATAACTTCTTCAAATACTAAAAAACAAAACAAAATGCAAATTTGGTGAAAAATTTCCTGCCTGATAATGCTGAAGTCAGCAGTGCAAAACTGCGGTCACTGGGTGTGTATCATCATCGTTACCACTGATACATTCCTAAGGAAAGTGGCGTATTCTCCCCTTTGGCTGTCAGTCTGTTTGCAACACTGCATCAGCCAGACATAAAAGGGAAAGTGCTGTCCTGAGAGGGTACTGACATGTGGACTAATGTCTTTGGCTACTGCCACCAGTGTGGTGATGAGCAATATAACATTTTCAAAACAAGTATCTCCCAGAGCCCAGTTCAACTATTAATTAATGCTGTCAATATTTATTATTTTCAAGTAACAGCAGTTATCTGATAAAAACAAAGTTTTTTTGAGCATTAAAAGAATGTTTATGGTGCTGCTGGGCTGAAAGATATTACAGGATGAGCTCCCTCTCAAAAAGGATTAGTTGATCTCCTAAGAGCTTTGTTTTGCTTTGAGCACCCTAGTGGTGTTGATTCCAAAGACAGGAGCATTTGATTGGATAAATGACTGCAGATTAATTGCAGATCATTATGTATTGGAAAATACAGACTATCATGCCAGGAAATGCAGAGCTATCAGTATTGAAAAAATGTCAGCAAGCTTATTTACCATTTCCTTGAGCTGTATATTCCCATTTAGAGAACAAAGATAGCAAGACGACAAGAAGGTAAATGATATTTACTCTTTTTCTGTCATTCCAGCCACAGACTCTTTCTGTTACTCTTTGTTTAGCTTGCCCTTAATATTTCTTCATGCAGATGGATTACTCATTATTGTTGTGGTGATCAGAAATGAGGTCTGATGCCATGCTTAGATAACTAGATTGTTACAGATTGTAAAGAAAAACACCACCTCAGTCTTTTATTTCAAAAGCTGTTAGACAGAGGCAGGAAAACCTCGTTTTGGTGTTCCCTTTTCTCTAGGGACAAGGCAGGCACATCCTGGAGCATCACAGACAATACTAAATAAGTCAAATACATCCAATTCAAAGAATCACAGAATCACAGAATGTTAGGGATTGGAAGGGACCTCAAAAGCTCATCCAGTCCAATCCCCCCGCCGGAGCAGGAACACCCAGATGAGGTTACACAGGAAGGTGTCCAGGCGGGTTTGAATGTCTGCAGAGAAGGAGACTCCACAACCCCCCTGGGCAGCCTGTTCCAGGCTCCGTCACCCTCACTGAGAAGAAATTTCTCCTCATATTTAAGTGGAATGTCCTGTGTTCCAGTTTGAACCCATTACCCCTTGTCCTACCGTTGGCTGTCACCAAGAAGAGCCTGGCTCCATCCTCGTGACACTCACTCTTTATATATTTGTAAACACTAACAAGGTCACCCCTCAGTCTCCTCTTCTCCAAGCTCCAGAGCCCCATCTCCCTCAGCCTTTCCTTACACGGGAGATGCTCCACTCCCTTCAGCATCTTTGTTGCCCTGCGCTGGACTCTCTCCAGCAGTTCCCTGTCCTTCTGGAACTGAGGGGCCCAGAACTGGACACAATATTCCAGGTGTGGTCTCACCAGGGCAGAGTAGAGGGGCAGGAGAACCTCTCTGACCCACTAACCACCCCCCTTCTAATACACCCCAGGATGCCATTTGCCTTCCTGGCCACAAGGGCACAGTGCTGGCTCATGGTCATCCTGCTGTCCACCAGGACCCCCAGGTCCCTTTCCCCTACACTGCTCTCTAATAGGTCATTCCTCAACTTATACTGGAACCTGGGGTTGTTCCTACCCAGATACAAGACTCTACACTTTCCCTTGTTATATTTCATCAGATTTTTCCCCGCTCAACTCTCCAGCCTGTCCAGGTCTCTGGATGGCAGCACAGCCTTCTGGCGTGTCAGCCACTCCTCCCAGTTTGCTGTCATCAGCAAACTTGCTGACAGTGCACTCTGTTCCCTCATCCAAATCATTGACGAATATACTGAACAATACTGGTCCCAGTTCCGACCCCTGAGGCACTCCACTAGATACAGGCCTCCAACTACACTCTGCCCCACTGACCACGACTCTGTGGCTTCTTCCCTTCAGCCAGTTCACAGTTCACCTCACTACACGATCATCCAGACCGCACTCCCTCAGTTTAGCTCTAAGGATGCTGTGGGAGACTGTGTTAAATGCTTTACTTAAATCATTGTACACCACATCCACTGCTCTGCCATCATCCATCCACCTGGTTATGTTTTCATAAAAGGCTATGATGTTGGTCAAGCATGACTTCCCCTTGATGAAGCCATGCTGACTGCCCCTAATGACCCTCTTATCCTTGATATGCCTTGAGATGGCACCAAGGATAAGTTGTTTCATCAGTTTCCCAGGGATGGAGGTAATGCTGACCAGTCTATAGTTACCCGGGTCCTCCTTCTTGCCCTGTTTGAAGAGTGGAGTGACATTTGCTTTCCTCCAGTCCTCAAGCACCTCTCCCGTTTCCCAAGTCTTGGCAAAGATGATGGAGAGTGGTCCAGCAACAACCTCAGCCAGCTCCCTCAGCACCCGTGGGTGCATCCCATCCGGACCCATGGATTTATGGATGTCCAGATTGCTTAATTGCTTCCTAACCCAGTCCTCATGAACCAATTCACACCACTGCTACTCTGTTCAACACCAGTTTTCACAGAAAGAAGCTGCAAACCATAAAGAGATAGAACAGTAGTACAAAGCAGACAAAATATTTTATTCTACCTGAAATGACACCACATTTTATTCCTGTTAGCAAGAAAAACATCTTATGGTTTTGGTCAACCCAGAACAATTTCTGCTTCCCAGCTCTCCTACTTTATCTCCTATTTCCATCACAGAACCACAAACTCAAGAAAATCTCTATAAGAACACAATTAACAAACACAGATGTATACACAAACAGAATTAGTAGACATAGGTGACCTTCACTGGATGCTTAACCTCTTTTTGTTACTTCAAGCTCCACTTGCTCTAGATACCAAAGTCAAAGGCAGAATCTTCTCTGCCAAACTCAAGACACTAACACAACACAGAAAAACAGATAAACCCTCACACTCGCAATGGGAAATAAACAAAGAAAGCAAAACAACCTAACGCAGCTAAAAGTGGTGGGACATTTTATGTTTGCAGTATTAAGTAAACATAAACACTACAAAAAACAGCTCTACCAAAAAAAAAAAAAAAAAAAAAAAGTTTGTATGTATAATATCCTTGCTCAATGTTTTGGGCCAAAACTTTTCAGAACTGAGTAATTTTTGGCAGAAATCTGTACGTTCCAGAATTTTATTTTGCTATGGAAACTGCCTGCATAAGAGAAACAAAGTCGTAGACAAGCCAGTTCTAGTCACAATTTTCTCCACTTTTACAGATCACACAAGTGAATGATTGGCACATAGTCCTTGAACAGCTCCTCGTTAAAGATCATTCCTTGCAGCACAGACACTGCTTTTCTAGCTCAGCACCTGTGCATTCGTTATATTTTGCAACTGCCTTTCATAATCTGTTGGCTGATGAGAGTCGCACACAGTCCAGCTCCAACACCCCTCAGTGAGATGAACCCGGTGGCAGCCCATGGGTGGGCCAGGTGCTCATGTGAATCACATCTCCTCTAAAATTGCTGGCAGGACAGATCATTGTGGCCTTCATGCTATCTCTGTATCGCCACTACAGCTTCCGTATACAGCTCAAGTTGAATATCATCAAACCTCTCATTTTCTTCCCTTTCAGCTGCCTTTGTCCTTATCTAACCTAAGATATCTGAAGATTTCCAAGTTGTTTCTCAGATACTTGGTTCACTGGCTTCATGCACAAGGGCACGCATGAGAGCAGAAGCCGATGCACTGTATGTGACAACCCCAGATAAACAGCCGCCTCTCTCCATCACTGCTGTAGCTGTGCCTGAAATAATTATGGACCGATGATTTTTCTCGTGTTTTTGGCAGCCTCACAGCAGCAATGTGGATGGAGTGCACAGCCCATGACCCACCTCTAGTTTTCCCAATGCCACAGGCTGCTACAAAGGCCTGTCTGATGCTCATCGGCACACAGAACTGACCTGCAACTATGGGACACCACTTTCTATCTGCAGACTGTGTCTGTATTTGGAGTTTGCAGCCCTGTGCAGCCAGCAAGTAGCAGGGTCTCAATGAAAGCCTCAGGAAGCTGAGTATTTCTTGAATGGTATTTTATTTTTCTGGTATTTTATTTGCTGAAAGACATTACCTACTCTTAATGGCTTTCATGACTGACAAGTTGTGTTACGTCTCCTCATGCCTTTCCAAATAACATTCATTATATTCTCAAGCTAACTGAGACTAATTTGTCTGAGTGATGCAAGGATGTGAAACCTTCACCACTTTCTGGCTTACATTTGCATGGGGGAGACCTGAAATTCCCTAGAGTCAGCGCAGTGTTAGAAGCACAACACTGGAGACTGCCATCTTCTGACTGACTTGGTCCTGCTCTTAAGAAACTATCACCAAGTATTTCTGAGGCTGAATCCCTTTCCATAGCAACTCAAATCCCTGAACACCCCAGGTGCAAAGATGGTCAGTTGTCAATTAGTTATTCGCACCCACTTCTTTAAAATCCATTCCACTTTCAGCTTGGTAGATTATAGCCAATGGTTCTACAACCTTGCAGAAGTTTTGAGCTACCTGACATATCTCCAGGTCACACCAACAAAAGATGTGCAAACACTCCTGTTCAACACACAGGTGTATTTTCACTCCTCTGTTGACAGTGTTCCCAGTACAGTGACCACTCAGACACCTCCCCAGGGTACCAGAAGCAAAATCATGCTCAGAGCACCCAGTGAGCACCATCCTTATAAAGAAACAAACGACATTTTGAAGCACTTTGCACTCTACCGGGGCCATCGTTCCACAGCCCTGCATTTTGTCAACTGTCCTTCACTGCTTGTGCTCAGCTCTGCTTGCTGAAAGGGCACCGCACGTCACAAGCAGGGACGAGGCCACCCGGAGAGGCAGGAAAGGGTTTTAGCGTAGGCGAGCGTGAGTTTGTACAGGTCTGCTCTGTGACAGGGCAGAACTCCTGCATGAAGCTTCATCTACCCAGCTACCGCACTGCCATCAGATCTGTGTCATTCTGACAGGTTACTGAGCGTGTTTCACTGGTACTACACGCAATCTCCGAGCACAAAGCAGTGTGATTTAGGTGTCTTGTGGAAGAAAAGGCATGCTTGTACAATGCCTCTTCATTCTTCCAATACTTTTTCTTTCTCCTCTAAATGGGATGCTCAAAAAATCCCAGCTGCATTTTATGAAATTATATTTTTCAAGTTTCTTGCTAAATATCTCAGTCAATTTAAAAAACAATAGCAAACACAAACTGAGTTTCTTTTCTTTGCATGTGTTATTAAACACATTAAACAACCCCCTCCACGCACAAGGAATAGAAGGGCTGGAATAAGCAGAAAAACAACTTACCGCAGAAGAGCTACTAGTAATTACTCAGCAAATACAATAAATCAGCGCATATGTGGAAAATAAGCGCACTTCATTTTGTTTTGAGTATTTTACAAGCGTGGGTGACAGAAGCAGGCAGCAGAATATAAATGTGATACAAGTGCCTTTTGCAGTATGTGTGTTTCCATCAAAGTTGGATTTTTTTTTCCTCCTCCTCTCCTTTTGATTGATTTAAACTGATGGATGGTGAAGCAGGATTCTGAATTCACGGGTGCCTCAGCAAAGCAGTAAAAAGCAGCACAAGAAACAACTACAAATATTCACGCTAAAATCTCATGCTCCCATTTGAGTTATTGAACAGGGCAGCTCTTCCAAGTAGGTCCAATCCTCAGCTCCTCTAGAAACTCATTAGCTTTGACAACCTCTAAGCTGGCATTCAAGTCCACTCAGATGAGACTATGCCAGAGACACCAGACATGGGATTCAGACACGTTTCTTGAGACTTAGACAGCGTCTGTCCTCAGAGAGGCTTGGGAGTAAGGCTCAGTTTTGCAGTTGTGTAGAGTTCAATTTTAAAATCAGTTCTGCCTTCTGAGGTTGCAATAGTGGTCTTACAGCCACGAATAAAGTCAGTGTCTCACAGACATTTGCCATGAATTCTGTAAACTCTCTTTACTGTCAACAATAAGAGCCATGAACTCTAAACATTGCTCCTCCATAGGAGAACTTTTCTGAGCAAAGAATCAGCCCTCCACTTGCTAGAGCACAAGAAAGAGGAAACAAAAATCAAAGGAGCGGTGCACTGCCAAGGCTATTTAAACAAATAGCTTAAAGAAGCAGAGGAGGTGTGGGAATGTAACCACCCTGTATTGTCATGAATAAAAGTGACACCTTTGAAAGAAGAAAAGCAGAAACATTACTCCAAATGCAAAGGATGTCCCAGCCCATGGGTAACTTTAAACCTCTATCTGGCAGATACAATTCTGTTAGTTGGCCATGAACCACATGCCTTTACATTTATGCTGGTCCTCAGATCCCTAGAGGACACGGCAAATCAATGATTAGCATATCTGTGCATGCGGATCTGCCTTGTAGGTAATTCTCGTTCTGGTTAAGATATGAGAATAACACAGTATGAATCCTTCAGGAAAATGGATCAAAACACTGTCTTATACATATAAGCCCATTCTGTCCCCACTCCCTTGCCTGTGGCCATCCCTTTCCAACTAATTATGTCCTCAATCACTCCAGTATGATTTTCACTATAACGAGAAAGGATTGCACCTGCACAAGACACACCAGATGCTGTCATGGCATGTCCTGCACCCCACACTAGCAAAGTTCAGCCTTTTTGAAATAAAACCCAGAAACCTACCTGGCTAAGGAACGTTATCTTGCATTTCGAGAGGACGGACAGACTGTGATCCACTATTAGAAAAAAAAAAAAAGGCAGCACAATAAAGATTACCATATGAATGATGCTACTCTCCATTTCCTACATCATGTGGAATTGCCCCCATTGCTGTCACAGGTGATTCGGGCAGTTATTGACTGTGACAAGGGGACAGGCTGTTCACCGCTGTTCTGATCATGCACAGTGCAGAGGCTACCAATGGAGCAGGTTTTCCAAAAAGGGAGGAAATAGGCGAATGTTGCCCCCGTATCTAACAATCCAGTCAATCATTACTCAGATCAGCTCCTAGTTCTGCTGCCTCCCTTTTTCAACCCTTGTTCAAAGCCATCCAATAGACATTTATGGTTGCGCGACTTCAACAAAAGCATGAGATTTTCAGAATCAGGACATGCATTGTGAACAACAATGCCACGACTGCTCTCTCAGCTGCTGCCATGCAAGCATTTCTAAAAAGTACCATTGAAAAGCAAGTTTCACCCTGGATGTGCAAACACAGCAAACAATGCCTAAATAGGTAAGAGGATTTGTGAGCAAGCAGCAGCACAAATTTCACACACTAGAAGCAATAAACATGTTGGTCATTAGCTTTGTGTTTATGCTTCATCCAAACATCTACCTATTAAAAACCTCAAGAGCTTTGGGTGTTCTTCAGAGAACAAAGAGTTTGCAGATCGATGTTTGCACCCAGACTTTTCTGTGATCAGATTTAAAAAAAAAAAAAAGGAAAGAAAAAGAAAAATCCAAACAATGAAAACCTGGGCTGTGAAGAGTGCAGGGCTACATCTACAGAACTCAATGTAACTCAGACCAGGCTATGTGAAGAGCATGGATTTCCTCCAGGGTTGGGAAGTTAAAAGCACAGAGCGTCACAAACCCCCAGCCAGAGCCACAACTGACACTGTGCAGCAAGCTGTGGAGAACAAACCTCCTGGCTGCCAACCAAGAACAAAACTGAACCTGTTTAATTCACATGGGATTCTCACCTGGGAAAGAATGGACTAAAAACCCAGCAAAGGCTTCAAGACTTAAGCTGTCATATCCAGGGGTGCTCTCACTTCCTAAGAAATCACCACTCTGATTTCAGTCTCCCAAAGGAGGTGGCACAGCTGATTTCAGCACCATTGTGTCGAAACTGGTGGAGAACTGACCATGAGTCACTGACTTACTTGGCATAAACCCGGAGAGAGAAGACAGAGGCTCGCTAAGGCTTCTGGCAGCAGCATTACAGAATTTGTCTTTATTGTACCTTTATTTTCAGGAAACAACGACAGAGAAAAATAACTTTGAAGATAGATATTACTCTTGGAAGAGTCACCAAATTGGAACGTTAGTCTTTCACCATAATGGCAACCAGTACAAGTAGGCCAGAGTTAGTGGACTAAAAAAATATTTATTTTAAAGAGTGATGATATGTAGCTGTTTTCCATTAGATAAATTTGCGTATCTTGAGGGCCTAGTCCCCTGGTAAGTGACAATTTGACAATAAAATCGCACTAAAAGTGATATTCAGTATAGGTCCTCCTGAAGCCAACTATAGAAAACACACTTCCTCCATGCTGTGTATTATCTACAGAACTGCACCATATTTGTGGCTGCAGAAACTGTTAAGAAGAAATATCAGAGCACTAGAAAGTATGCTAATCAGCTCAGCATACTATCTGATGAAGTAACAATTATGAAAATGTTTTCCAATTTTAAAAAATCCCTCGAAACAATGAAGTTCATGTAGACTCCTACCATTGAACAAAGAGGCAGGGAAGACTGAGCAACAAATAAAAATTGAAAGCTTTTAATGATGATCAATGCTGTAAAAAAAAATTAAGATACAATATTTAAAAAAAAAGACAGCTATGATGCAATTGCAAATTCAAAAATATCCATCCTTTGCTACTGAACTCTCAATCCAGTCAAAATAAGTCTCAAATTGCAGACCCAGCAAAAGGTTCTCTAACTGAGCAGATGTGACAGCATGGCTGAGGAATTAAAGACATGGCTCCTCATCAGCTCTTTCTCTCCTCTGATGTTGCATCAATCAGAAAATAAAAAGCACATTCTTTATTGTGTGTGTTGAAACAGGTTAACAAGCACCAACAACTAGAACATTTTGCCCAGCAAGTCTACATATTCTGAAACAATTTCACATCCACCGTCAAAGGAGAAATAGCACTGAATATCATCCTTGTTGATACACGTGGGTTTAGCACGTTTTTCAGCATCACTGGTTTTCCACCCAGAGTGAGCATAAGCCAACGCTGAAATATGCCACATGAGAGCTAGCAATGAAAGCTGAGGAGGAGAGAAAGGAATACAAATAAATAAGAGGAGGTAGTAGGGAGTTGTTGTCATAGCTCCCAGTACTTGGCAGATCCTCAGTTGATGTAAATTTTCTCCTTTTTCCTCCAGTGTCAAGCCTCCAAAGCAGGTTCTCCTCCTGCACAATACATTCAAATTTACCGATGGACAAATGCAGAAAAGATGTCCCCTAAGGTCTTACCCATCTTTATTTTTAGAAACAGCCCTCCACCCCAAAAGAACAAATCACACTTGACAGTAATGAGATTACTTGTAAAAGAGAGAGGTCCACAGCAATGTCCTCAGACTAAACTGGATGTTCAAATACTGAGGGCAGTCATACCAAGTAGACAGTGCCTCAGAGGTAACCACTTCTGCAGTAACTCCTTGGAAACCTTCCTTCCCCAGTCAAGCACAAGAGCCCATTGTACAAAACTGAAAGGTTTAAAAACCCTCCTTCCTTGCGCCTCAGCAGAAAGTGGAAATCTGAGCACAGAGCCATGACTTCTGCTTCCCCTCACCTTACTCATCTGCAGTAGGGAGGATGTCACCTCAAGTCCCTGCTCTGTCCCAGGTGCCTTCATGCACCCACAAAGACCACACCTGCAGGACCAGTACTGTTACTCTTACCCATCTATTTCTTAAGTACTCACACAGAGGGATCAAGAGCACTATTGTACAACCTCAGATGTCAGCTAGCAAATCTCATCTCACTACCTGCAAGCTTTAAATGAGACCTGATCAAAATGCCCGCATTTTTCCCTTTTGGTACCACCTGGGTTTTCTAGAGGTGCAAAAAGACTCAGGATCGGGTCTCACAAAACATCCAAACCCCACAGGGCCATTTAATATAGTGACATTTCTGCTTCTCTGCTCAAAAGCGTCTTTTCCCTGCATGCAGCGTATCCATCACGCCCTGCTGCAGCACGCAGCCGTATCCCAAACTACCACCCAACTCCGCAGCCCTGCGGGACACCGGAGAGCAAAGCGCGGCCGGGGAACAGCCACAGAACATGGTGTCCGCCTGCAGGGACACCCGTCTCTCCGCGGGCTGCTTGCGGGAGTCCCCGCTGTGTCCCCGACCCTGCCAGGTGCCTGCGCAGCTGCCCCGCCGAGGCAGCGGAGGCGGCGGGAGGGACACCCCCTTCCCGGGGGAGGTTACCGGTGGAAGCGGCGCGGCCGCAGCTCCGCGCAGGGCGAGGGGCCGCCGGCACCTTCTCGGGGAAAAGCGCCCCCCGAAAATGAGCCGCGGCACCGCGGCGCTGCCTCCGAGCGCGCTCCTCGCCCCAGCGGGACACCCCGCGTCCTCCGCTCGCCATGTGGCGACCGCCGAGCCCGCACCGGCCCCGCACGGCCCCTGCCTGGTGCCGGCTCCCCCGTCTCTGCCACCGCGCTGCTTCCAGGGCAGCCCAGGGATGCTGAAGGTGCGGAAGACAAGCCCGTCAGCTCCCGCACCCCAGCCCGTCTCGGCTCGCAGACAGCGGGGGGAAGCAGGAAAGCAGCCGCGTCCCCCCGGCTCCCGCAGCCCAAACGCCCCCAAGGGCCGTGCCGGGCTCCTGCCGACCCCCGCAGCCGCCCCCCGGACACGGGGCCGCACGGGCGAGCCGGAGGCACCTCCGGCAGCGGAGCTCCCACCCGCCGCTCGTCGCCCTCCGCCCTCTGCCCCCGCACGGGCACCCCCGCAGCCGCCCCCCGGCCCCGCGCACCCGGCTCACCCCGCGGTGCGGCGCGGCAGCCCCGCTACGGGCGGCGGTCTCCATGCGGGCGGGCGGGCAGCGCCCGCCAGCCGGGCATCGTGTCCGCCCTCCGTCCTCGGCGCGGCGGAGAGGGGCGGGGGCCGGGGACGCCCTCCCTTTTCCTTCTTCTTCTTCTCCTTTCTCGCCCCTCCCGCCGCGTTTGTCCCTGACGACGCCCGCAGGATCACCACCGCGGCTCTTTCCCCATCGCCCGCCTCTCCGCCTCTGCCTCCCCGTGCGCCGGACCCGGCTCTCAGCCACCAGCCCCGGCTGCCGAGCGGGGGGAGGGGACAGGGGCGGGCGGAGGGACGGGGAGGGAGCGGGATCCCCCCGGGCACCGCCGCGGCTCCCCCCGGCTGGCCCGGCGCCCTCCTTTGTGCCGGAGCCACCGGGCCCCGGGGCTTTCCCCGCTCCTACCCGCCGCGGGGCGGGAGCAACACGACCCCTCTCCCCGGGGACGTTTCTGCCTGTAATTCGGTAATTGCCCCGCGGAGCCTGGACGCTGCCCGGCAGCCCCTCTCCTGCTGTTCCTCCCCGGCCCCCGCTGTGGGGAGCAGGCAGTTCCAGTGGCTTCACCCAGCAGCACCACAGCATGGACTCCCAAAAAAGGGAGGGAGGAGGAGAATGAACCCAGGGAACAAAGCAATCACACAGAGGGGTGAGACCTGGGTGACCTATAACAGTGTTGTTGCCCCTTATCCCCAGGGATGCTCGGGGTCAGAGAACCCCCGCAGTTGGGAGCACAGGGCCTGGCAATGGCAGCAGGGTGGGATCCAGGCCATGGTCCCGGCCCTGGCATCGCTGCTGCCTCCTTCCCCCACTCCTCACCGTGCAGAGCAGGGCACCGCGCAGGGCTGCTGACCAGGACTGCTGCACGGTGCTGTGGGCCCGCGCTCAAAAACCGAGCATTGCCCCGTCCACCCAAGCAGCTCTGGCTGTGCAGGAGCTGCTGGGACACTCTGAACTCATGGTTCAACATAACCTGTCCCCAGCAAACTATCACTGACGAGCTCAGCAAGAAGACCAAGAGAGCAGCTTGCGTTAGGTTCAGGATTTGCCTTCAAGTCATACCTGTGTTATTGGAGTTGAGAATTTTACTACCCCAACTATCTACATGCAAGCCAAATTCCTACTGGGCAACGTATAGAAAAGGTGACCCAGGAGTTACTGTACTGCAGATGAGAGTGAAGTTCTGGCTTTTCACATATGTGTGACATGCTCTTGCCAATATGCCTTAACTGTAAAATGGAAAAAAAAAATAGCATCCACAAGCTTACGTAGATCACAAAGGCACCATTTTTATCAGTGGAACAACGGAGTTTCATTCCCCAGTTGCCAAGGAGCTGCAGACGTGTTTCTGGGTACTTCATTACCCCCCATTTCACAGATGGGAAGCACAGTGCCACATGGGAGTGAGAGGACTTGCTCAAGATCAACAGAAAGCCCAGACTGTTTTCATATCACCAGAATACGTCATGGACCACATGGACTGAGGGGCACAAGCATACAAGTAATGTAAGTTATCCAGCTAAGGCTGAGACATGTTAAGTTTTCTCTGCTGCAATGCTGAGGAAAACATTTGTGTATCCAGAGCTGTTTTCCTTTGTGATACATCAGGAGTACAGACACAGCCCACTGAAGATGTCTCAGTCGCAGGAGAGAGGTATTCATGTGCGGTGCAGTAGATGAGTAGCAGTAGATGGGCAGCATTGGTCTGATTGTACCCAAAGACCGATATTTACCCAACAGATTGATGAAGTTAGGTTGATTTGAAGAATGACTGCTTGGAAACAGTTTTGCAGCTTCACATCCCTGCAGTTTCATTGTTTCTTTCACATCTTTCCCTAAGAGGCATCTATCGTCCTTGGTGGATGAGGAGGAGTCAGAGGGAAACCAAAACACTAACATGCTACTTCCCCACTTCACACCACCAGCAAGTCTCGTAGAAGCAGAGCAGGAAGGCAGGATTTGTTTCTCCTCCTGCTTTTTGGTCATATGGGTTTCTAACCTGCTTGTCATTTCAGGGAAGCTCAGCAGGGCATGAGGTTTTCTTTCATAGTGTGGGTGTTGTGTGGCTTGCGTGGAGCTGCAGCAGTAGCAACAAGGACTATTTTTAGCCTAAAGTAGGCCAGGCAGTTCCAGAAGACGAATTAATAGGAGGAACATTTGAGAACAAAACAAGAAAACAAAAGAGAAAACAAACTGAGAAATGTAAACAAGGATCATCTTTTACCACAAGCATTTGGTAAATAGTAAACACATAGAAACTGCATCCTGCATCTTCGGGGACATGACCCCATCCCACAACACCCAAACAAAGGCAACCTTTCAACAGTATGTGTTGCCTTCTAGAGCCATACATCTGGACTGGGGTTTTCGGAGATACCAAATTCGGCACTGTCCAGTATGCACTAATTTCCTCCAAAAACATACTTCACCTGGTAATTTAAATCTTGTTCTTAGAGTTTGGTAGACATCCATGTTTTGAATTAGAATGTACCGAAAGTGCACTGGAACTGGTTGCCCGACTTGCCAAGAGAACACCTGCCAGCATTTGTTAGTGAAATCCTGTCGACAAAGTGCAGCTTTCTATGTGCAGCTATCTACAGTGGACAAAAAACAGCTAAGGATACACACTATAGAAGATTCACTTTTTTACTGCTAAAAGCAACAAATTTTAGTTTTTGATCAATGATAATTCAGTGGAGGGCATGGACATCTGTCAGCCCCTTCATCTAGTATTGGAGCTGGAAGAATAGATTACAATAGTAAATCTTAACAGGAGAATGAGTGTGACAACATTAACCACAACCACATAAGTACTTTCCACATGGACTTGCATAGCCTTTTTTTACTTATTTTTTTTTAGCTCTTCGTAGTATAGTAGTTTCTTCTGTTTCAGAAAAAGTGCCAGTAAGACATCTCATGTTCTGAACCTTCTTGAAGTGTGAGTCATCCATCAAAGCCCATTGCAGTGCTCATTCAAAGCTGCTTGCCTGAGTGTTTGTGCAGATCCAGTCTAGAAATCCGGAACAATCTGTGTCACTATAAGCCTTTAAGAGCTGAGCTTGTGTAGCACAACATATAGGTGGGAAGCAGTTTCACCTTCATACAGATGATCACAATGTGCTGCCATCCAGAGACCTGGACAGGATGGAGAGTTGGGCGGGGAAAAATTTAATGAAATATAACAAGGGAAAGTGTAGAGTCTTGCATCTGGGTAGGAACAACCCCAGGTTCCTTTATAAATTGGGGAATGACCTATTGGAGAGCAGTGTAGGGGAAAGGGACCTGGGGGTCCTGGTGGACAGCAGGATGACCGTGAGCCAGCACTGTGCCCTTGTGGCCAGGAAGGCCAACAGCGTCCTGGGGTGTATTAGAAGGGGGGTGGTTAGTAGGTCAGAGAGGTTCTCCTGCCCCTCTACTCTGCCCTGGTGAGACCACACCTGGAATATTGTGTCCAGTTCTGGGCCCCTCAGTTCAAGAAGGACAGGGAACTGCTGGAGAGAGTCCAGTGCAAGGCAACAAAGATGCTGAGGGGAGTGGAGCATCTCCCGTGTAAGGAAAGGCTGAGGGAGATGGGGCTCTGGAGCTTGGAGAAGAGGAGACTGAGGGGTGACCTTGTTAGTGTTTACAAATGTATAAAGGGTGAGTGTCACGAGGATGGAGCCAGGCTCTTCTCAGTGACGACCAACGGTAGGAGAAGGGGTAGTGGGTTCAAACTGGAACACAGGACATTCCACTTAAATATGAGAAGAAACGTCTTCTCCGTAAGGGTAACAGAACACTGGACCAGGCTGCCGAAGGGGATTGTGGAGTTTCCTTCTCTGCAGACATTCAACACCTCCCTGGACACCTTCCTGTGTAACCTCATCTGGGTGTTCCTGCTCTGGCGGGGATATTGGACTGGATGAGCTTTCTACATCCCTTCCAATCCCTGACATTCTGTGATTCTGTGATTCATGTCTCTGTCAGGACAGATATGGCTACCAAAGTCCTGCAATCATCCATTATTGCATCATGTCTTGTAGTAGGATGCTCATAGTAATGACAAAAGTGTTTGCTCTATGTAGCATGCATTTGATTGCTGTTCATTTCATGAGACAATTTCGTCAAAAAGAAGAATCAGCACTTTTGGCTTTATTCCTCTAATTCATAAACATCTCTTTGGTATATGCATCTGACTTTTTTCCACACCAGTGTGAATACATACAAGGTTTCAGATGAAGTCATGTCAGAGTTCCATATATAAGAATTCAATGTTAGGCCTTGCTGTTATCATGTCTCAATAGATCAGCCCTAATACTCTCTATAGTGTGAAAAAAGATAGACTTTCTGCAAAGGTTTTTGAATCCAGTTAGACTTTTAAGTGTTTCACTGACCAGAACAGCTGCATCTAATTCCTCTCCTCACCTATCTGTGCAGAGAGCCAGAAGATGACAATGCACATATGCACAGAACAAATTTCACCTGTAAGATTTATTTATAAGGCATGGAGATGTGAAGTTTGCAATCAACATAACAATATATAATTTTAGGACTTATCTGTGGGTTTATTTTTTTAGCTGAGTACATTCTGTCTAAGAACACTGCACACACTTAATCATCTTTGCTAAGTGCTTGTCAAGCAGCAGTGACAGGTTACCAATCCTAGGCTGGTTTAAACCAAGCTAGGATACAGCTTAAAGCACTTAAAGTTAAGTAGGTGCCCAGTGGTGGCAGATCAGGCAACAGTTAGATAATTTGTCAGTTGCTTTGGAAAGCTGGGGCTGACTGCTACAGAGCTGCCAGTGAATTTGAGCTTGGGATGCTTCTTTTTACTATGGTTCATTTCCTCCTGCTATCTTGAAATGACATTACACACCCCTGTCACCAGCCAGAGACTTAACCATACAAATTGTTATGGTGTCAGATGTTTCTGCTTGAAAATTCAGTGCACTTATTTGTAAGAATGTCAGTTCCCGTAGCCCCAGTAGCAGGGCACTCCGCTATAGTACTGCTCTTTCTTAAAATCTAGATTTATATGGCTTCGTTAGATCACAGATTGCAAACACATTTTCTCTAAGGTCTGAGGGGGCCTCAGTGGGCCACCATCACATTCAAGAGCTTCCTGAGGGGCAGGGAGGAGGCAACAGCCCTGCCCTGATGTGAAATTCCGCGCCAGGTGCCGGCCAGATTGCAGAGCTGCTGCACTTCATGTCAGTCAGCCCGAGAGGCTTCTCATCTCAGCTGTGCCAAATACACCTGAGTCAAGCCCAAGCAAGCCTCCCATGACTAGGAGGGATCTGTCAAATTGCCAGAGTTCTGAAATAGGTCATGGCCACTTTTTGCTGTACATTGTCTGACCAACAAGCTCTCAACCACTATGGTCTGCGTTGGTGTGCTGCACAGGCAGAAGACTGGGGGAGAAGAGAACGTAGCATCGAGGATTTCCTCTCACTCCCGACAGACCAGGCACTGCATAGCTAATTAGTTGCAAGAAAATTCACCATCTGTTTCGCCAGTGCAAGACAACAGTTTTCTACTTCGGCTTCAGGGAAGATCAGTTTCATAAACAATGTCATAGCCCAGCCTCCTGGAAGGTGCATTCCTTTGGTCACAGGCAGGTATGGTGGGTGCTGCTTTTTCTCGTCAAACACTCGGTGGGCTAGATGCAAATAATTCAAGTATGAAGTACAAGTTAAAGCTCACAGAGAAGGAATAAACCCATTTCTAACGTGTTACATTGCTACTACAGCTATGAAAATATTTTAGCTGCCAGTGACACACAAGAAATATTCACCATGTCGAAGATTCATGGAGAATGGGAACAAAGCAACCTGACAAGAGGGGTGTGAATACAATGAGCAACACACTCTGCAGCACTACCATCCAAATCATTATTCCTTTAAGGAGTGGGGAACTAGCTTTCTGCTTTTCAACATCACATTGATGGTTTCTAGTAGAAAAACTTTTACACACATACCTATACACACACACACAAGGCTGCTGATAAGGAGTGATACACCTGAATTTGGGAAAATCACCTCATAGCTTTATAATAGCAAATTACACTTGTATGATAAAGTCTGCTGGCAGGCAAGTTGAGTGGGTCTAGGCAGATAGAATGCTTCAGCAGTAACTTAGAAAGCTATTTCCTTAGCACATATAAGGGTTTTCTGCGCCTCACTGTTCAGTTGGTTTTTGTTTGTTCGGTTGTTGTTGTTTTCCTTAAATTTTCTGGCATCTTCCTATTAACAAAAGAGAAGATACTGTTTCCATGAGGGTAACAGAAAATTCCTAATTACCGCACAGGAAGCAATGAACAAACCAGAATTGGCACCTCAGTGGAGATGTCCTGTGTTTTTCTGGTATGAGCCTAAAACCAGTACTCGAGATATACAGTCCACAATGTCTGAGAGTAAGATGTATACTGCATCCCAGTTCTCTCCATTGCCCTTTACCTGTTGTTGGCTTAAAGCCTCAAGTCAGGACACACCCTCTGTTTGGACAGTGTATGTAGTTAAATTTTGGATTGCTTAAACTATTTTTTTTTACTTGTATAGACCTCTGGATTTTTTTCCCTTGTCAACTTGTTTTCTGTGGTCAGTATTGCTAACGGTGCTGGAAAAGTCCTGCCCTAACACGCAGGTCAATGGGATTCCTCCTTTGTGGGCCACTAGCTGCTGGCACATTTGGGAAAACAGTTATAGCAATGGGAAGAAGTTCTCCATATGCTTGTGTAAGATTCAAAGAGGTGTAGATTTATCTCATGAAAACCCTTTCCCTATCGTTTTGTGAGCCTTTCTGTCCATTGATCTCCTATGACAGAACAACAGTGCTAGTCCCCCCACCAGAGTCCCTGCCACACAGGCCATGGGGGTTTACTGTACAGCTCAGGAGGCACCTTCTCCTCTGTTCATCCAGGAATGGGTGACAAAGAACAAGCCGCCAGAGAAAGCAGAGCGAGTGATCCACAAACACCTGTTTTCCATTTCAGGGCTAAGAACTGTTTCGGGTATTGCTATTCTGCTATCTTAATAAACTCTGCTTTTCCACATAGGATTTGAAAGACTCAAAACCATTTACAGACATTTCCAGAAATATGTAGTGCTTGGTTTTTGCAGGTGTGGTCCTCAAATTGATGCTGGATAACTCACTTGTTACCTGCTTGGGGCCTTACTGGGGCCACTTGATATATAGAGAAAAGAATATTTTGACAAGAATAAGGACAAGGAAATCACCCATATGACAGCCTTTAAGACTGAAACTATTTAAGTGTAGCTTGAAAATCTCATCAATTAATTGCTCAGACATGAGCTAAAAGTTAGAATTTAGTGAAGTTCTACTTTTTTGAGATGATGTACATTATTTTCTTCAAGCTTTCTGAACATCATCTGTTGTACTAAAGAGCAATGAATTTAACCTCCTACACGAGATAACTTCTGCTGGACCTGATGCTCTGAACAGTTGGCCAGACAGGAGAAAAGTTTTACAGGCTCTTCATATTCTTGGGCATGAACATTTAAGGGGTTCAAACAAGAAAAAGTGTAGCATCTCTACACTAACAGGCATTAGCAAGATAAGCACCTTTACAGTCTCAGAACAGTTACATCAAACCTATGGAGACTACATCTTCAGCCTAGCTCAGAAGAAAGTAAATGAGTCAGTGTTGCATGCAGCTGTTTGCTCTCCAGTCTAGTGTTTAGGCTCCAGAAATGTGGATACTTCCATAAAAGCATCAGTATCTAGTGAAGTACTTTTTAATTTTTTGAGCAGGAATTGGTCTCAAAGCACAAGCAAGACTCAATACACTAACAAACAAGACTCATCCTAATTTTCTGTGAGTAGGTCTGCTCTGCACTGGTTCAGATTTGTCTGAGTTGCAGACCTTGGAAATAGGAGGTTTTGTCCTATTCAGAGATTTACCTGCTGCTATTTATATACTTTCATATCAACTCACAGTAATTCAGCTTGTTTGTCTTATTTAGCTGAATTGGGTTTTAGCTTCTAATTTCTAACTAAGCTATGCAGGATTTTCCCTGCTATATCTTCACATGTTTTCAGTTTACATTAGGCTTTTTCATTCCCGTAGAAAGGTGTTGAACTGCACTTTCTCTTTTGGTAACATTCATACTCAATGGGATCCTATTTTACCACTCAAATTTACGCATTGCTTTTTTCACCACTTTGCTTGCAAGCGAATACAGTTTTAAAATATGTATTCTATTTCTGGAGGTTGAACAGCCCCAGTGCCAAAAGGTAGCCAACTAATTTTGGTGCATCAAGGACATTTTAAAACAAAGGCCCCTAGTCCTGTGGCCTACACAAGCCATAGTTTGTACTTTGGTGGTTTTTATTTGATTGTATTTGCTCATGCTGCAATTGCACCTTGATTGTATTTGCTCATGCTGCAATTGCACCTTAATTTAAAGTCCGGAAGCCCTCAGAAGTTGAGCAAGTCTTTCTGATAATTAAATCCATTGATGTATCTCT
The DNA here is from genome assembly GCF_037038585.1 of Patagioenas fasciata. Taxonomy (NCBI): domain Eukaryota; kingdom Metazoa; phylum Chordata; class Aves; order Columbiformes; family Columbidae; genus Patagioenas; species Patagioenas fasciata. Next base: position 10,009,090 of record NC_092560.1, read on the forward strand.
GGATCTCTTCATCCTGGAGAGAAAGCTTAAGCAACAGCTCTTCTGAGTGCATTTTAATCTGACCTCCAAGGATGAACATCTGAGCATGTTTACCATGCTATTTAGACTCATGCTGCAAGATCTGCACTAAAAATCACTGTTAGGGATGCAGGCAAATGATGAGAGCACTGACTGGACTCTTGCCTGACTTTGGCCAAACTGAAGAGGACATGGAAAAATGTCGAACTTAACAAAATTACTGGGCATAGCAAATAATGGGGTGAGGTGCTGACAGAAGTTTCAGAAGGTTCAAGCAAGGATGGCAGCATCTCACAGGAGGCTAAGGGGTGTGTATGAGACATGGACAAACTCCACAGATAACCAGGGGGAGCATTAAGGACCCTTTCGGAAGTATGGGCTTGAAAAGCTACCATAACCAGGTAACTGTACTGGGAATATCACATCAGGTGAAGATTATCCAGATAACAGTGTCAGAAACACCACATTTGTTGTCTGTGGAGGAAAAACTAATTTGAGGGCAATTGTTGATTTGAGAGGAGACTGAGGTGGACATAAGAAGATACAAGGGTGGTGAAAGCCAGAGTTAAGAAATGGGAAAAGGGATAATAAGATCTGCAGATGATGTTATCAGGGGTGTTTGGGGGTAACTGTCAGGCAGCCCTGCACTTGGGCACGGCAGAGGAGCAAGACAGTGAATAAAACCCGTAACTTCACCACAGGAGTGGAGACTGCTCTCGGCCTCAGGACGACTGGGTGGGAGCAGTCCAGCCCTGTACCTGGATGGACCAAATTGAGCATCCTGTAACACCATGCAGGTGCCCATTGCGTGTCTGGCAGCATCGGGGGCTGCGCTTTTCTCCCTGGCAGAGTTCCCATCTCCTGTTCTTCGTCTGCTTCTGGTACTGCTCCAGGGAAGGGCCAAGAGTTTCACACCACGACCATCCCACCATCCATGTCCTCACCTCCTAACACGTTTTCAGCACCTGCTGTTTCATGGTTCCAGGTAAAAACTGTCAGTCATTTGCAGCAATGATGAAGCACAAGACTTTCAAGGACTAGGAGCAGCTTTGGAAAGCCTGACCTGCCAGTGTCAGGGTCACAAACGGTTGCTAGATATATCAGCCAGTATCTGTTACTCTTTTCTTTTGCTCCAATGTAGGAGTAATTTTAAAAGCACTTTAGGAAGGAAATCACTTGTAATCAACTTAGAATTAATTGCCTTTGTATCAGCCAAGAGCTCAATCTCCCCCTGCCTACTCTACCTCCTTTCCCAAAAGGAGCTTCCCACTCTCTGCTCATCTGCTTTCTCGCGACTCCACAGCAGAGTTTGAAGGCAAGTGCAATGCCTCTGAGCCACAAGCTTTACATCAGGTCAAATGCAAAGGTGAATTTCTTTGTTCCCTTGTGCTCAGCCTAACAACAAGATTAGAATGCAATAATGCAGTTCCTGAAGTTTAAAGCTAATTTGAAGTTTGTAGGACAGCTCTCTAGAAAGTAGGTTATTAAAAGGGGATGTAATTATTGAGTTTAATTACACTGTTGTTTGTAATTTTTGTTAAGTCCAACTACATCTATTTGTAGCAGCTGAGAATCAGGTGCAGAAGTTGTAATGGTGATTTTGGGGGACCAGGAACCTGGGACCTGAACTGATCTGGCGGTTGGATAATACTTGCATCAAGCAAGTTGCAGGGCTTAGTGGGGAAATGTGGTGTCACACACGCAAGGGCATTCAGGGTAACTGCTTCATTTTACAAGGCTTGATATAAACCTGCTCGCTCTTCCAGCAAAGCAGATTTTCTATCAGGCATGAGGAATGGAGCTCCAGAAAGGCTGCTTCTGAAGTCTGGGGGTTTAACAACTGGAAATGCAGCCTGGAACAAAAACTTCTTTAAAAGGTATTGTTTGAGAATAGCCTCATTCTGTCAACAAGTGCCCATCACAACAGGAGAGCAGGAAAGCCAGCCTCGGTGCTTCCTTCCTTCTTCAAGAAATAATCCATGAGTGATGGTTGAACTGGCATTGACTATTTTTTAAAAAAACTATTACAAGGAAGGAGAAGGCCAGTAGAAGAGTTCCTACAGACCTTTCCAGATTTATTGCACATTACAGTGCTGTCTGCAGCTGTGATACCTAGATTTGGAAGGGTTGTAATCCAAATCTTGTATCAGTGCAAGCACAACCCCTCCAGCTCTGTGGCCAGGCTTGCTCAGACTTAGGACCAGGTGTATGGGTATCTCCTGGATGTGCAGAGCAATGTGCGGGGTCCTTGAAGCACAGAGCTCCCACAGGACTGGCCATACCAGTGTCTGAAAATAATCACACCTGTGAAAGTGATTTGCTGGGAATCTATAGTTTCAGCTTGCACCTACTTTCAAAGAGAATTGTGCAGATTTAGTCTGTTTTTTTGCAGTATTTACTTTTGTGTAGAAATGAAAGACAAGAAGGATGGCTGCTTTGTTTAACCAGAGACAAGAAATAAGGAAAGCCAGTGACTTTTGACTCTGATGTGATTCAGCTGCTTTTATTGTATAAGGGATATGCCTTCAACTATCTCCCCTTTTGGGGAAAAAGTGGAAGAGTCCACCTCATCACCAGGCAGAGATTGCATGCTGCTCAGAGCAACAGAATGAAACTCAGTCACAGAATCAGAGAATCATAGAATAGTTTGGGTTGGAAGGGACCTTCAAAGCTCATCCAGTCCAACCCCTGCCGTGAGCAGGGACATTTTCACCAGGTCAGGTTGTTCAGAGCCCCATCCAGCCTGGCCTGGGATGTCTGCAGGGATGGTTCATCCACCACGTCTCTGGGCAACCTGGGCCAGCTTTTCACCCCCCTTGGTGTAAAAAATTTCTTCCTCATGGCTGACTTGAATCACCCTTCTTTTAGTTTAAAGCTATTACCCCTTGTCTTATTGCAACAGGCCCTGCTAAAAAGTCTGTCCCCATCTTTCCTATAGGCCCCTTTTAAGTACTGAAAGGCCACAATAAGGTCTCCCTGGAGCTGTCTCTTCTCCAGGCTGAACAACCCAAACACTTTCAGCCTTTCCTCACAGGAGAGCTGTTCCATCCTTCTCATCATTTCAGTGATCCTCCTCTGGGCGCTCTCTAGCAGGTCCACATCTTTCCATGAATGGAGTCTTAACCCTCCCCCATCATGCTACATACTTATATTTCACAGGCAGGAATAGCACATTTTGAGATCAACCACTACTGAAGGGGCAAGTGCACAGTTTGGTCCAGAGGAGTTGTTTCCCTGTACACAGGCAGATGTGTCACAAGGGTATGTAGACTCTCCTGTGACAGTTCAGTTATAAAACTGAAGCAGGGTCCCATAGACCTGTCACAAGTAGTGGTGATTCATCCTTTACAATCAAAAATTTAATAACCACTACCCAACAGTCTCAGCAGAGCAGCTGTTTCCCAACATTGATTCTTACAGCAGTTTCACGATACACACCAAAACCTGGTACCTAGCGCTTTGTGATACCTCAGATTCCTAAAAAGAAGTGTCTTCTTTAGGTTATTGCAATCAGATTGGTCTGTGGATCTTCCAGACACCCTTTCCATAACAAGGTATCTCATGACTGTAGGAATCAGAGACACTGTCATCGGTAGAGGACTTCGTATTATCAGATCAAGTTATCAACACAAGCCCTACAATTAGCTAATATAAATAATTCACATCAAAATTGTTCTCTGCCACCAAAAAAACAGTGTCCAATCAAGACATGGATCTAGATTTCAAGCCTTGAAAAGCCTGGATGTCTTCGGTAGTTTCTGACTGGGAAAGGAAAGCCAGGGCCTTAGAAAGGCTTAAAAGAAACAGCATCAGGTCAAAGAGACACAGGAATGGTGTTCCTAGACAATGTCAAGACTTAAATAGTTTGTTTTGGCCCCAAATCAATGGCTGTCCTAAAGGAATGGTTACGAAATGTCAATTAAAAAAAAAAAAAAGAAACCAGAACCAAAATATGAAAGTTAATACACACAGTGTTTGTGGAGTAGTGGCTCCTCAGATATGGGGTATGGGTTCCCAGAAGCAGGGCTTGCTTTGTAGAGGCAGTACAACCCAGTTTGCGTAATGACAAGCTCTATTCGCATAGCTCCCCCAGGATAAAGAGATCAATTTGGAAGTGATGAACATGAAGGATTTAGGTACTAAGGCTGTTGCATACAATCCCAGGCCAAGGAATAATTTGATTTATTCACCCACTTTAGAGAGGTTCTGATTACTGATAAGAGAAGGGGAAATGAATAGACAGGAAATGAGAGAGAAAATGCAAAGGATTAACTGTCAAGGGAGCAGGCAGAGTAGAAGCAGGTAGTATAGTTACCATACTGCCGATATAAAAAGAATACTTTTGTCCTTCCCAGACCTCAATGAAGAGCAAAGCTTATCTGTTACCACAAGTCAGAATAGCCTTGCACCTACACAAGTAGCAGGAGCTTTCTGGACGTTGAGCAGCTCGCTGACTAAAGATTTCTCCAGCTATTTACCATGCAGCTACAAGGTCTCCTGGGAGCACCAAGCTAGTGCCAAACATGTGACTTATTGAAAAGAGGAAAGGATGAGGAAGGAAAGGTGGCATTCAATGACACACCATCTGAGCTGCTTCAGGACTGGTATTGCGGTTTCTCTCCTAGGGCAGTGTTAACTCTTGCCACTGAGATGCATCCTTGGCTCTGGCTTGACAGCACCAGTTAATTCTGGAAGACAAGATGAGCCAGAGCACAGAAACCTCCATCAGTCGTATTTGCTTTCTCTACCTCTGACTGTCCCCTGGTGCCAGCACCAGCAGGGACCTCCACATCAAAGAAGACCAAGACATTTCCATACCACTTCTCCACATCTCCACAGTGAGATTTTGGACACACATTAGCCTGAATCCAAAACTAAAATTCATCTTTGTTTAACAGAAGATGGGACTTGAGAGTGGCGGAAGCCCATGCGCTGCTTGCTCCAGAAATGTGAAGACCACAGCTATTGCAGATGACTCCAGCTTCGGCTAAGCTGTGGCACCATCTCCCAGAAAGACAAACAGACGCCTCTGCCTCCTGCAGCTTAGGAGAAAACTGAGACACCGGCCCCGGGTGTGACTGTCTCAACAGCAAACCAGCCACTGTAGAACAGAATAGATGTTTCCACCACGCACCTTCTTTGTAATGGTGCCCCTGTGTGATACCCACCACCTTCTTCTGATGCTGAAGGGAAACAAGACAGGCAGGAAAGAAAAGGTTCATTGCAAGAGTTTCCTGCTAACAAAAAGGAAGCGGGTAGCACCAGCATAATTACACCTTAATTTTACTAAAGCAAATGAATATTTCCATCACCTAACTCAGGGCTGTTAGACAGGATGAACAGGGTTGCAACTGGATTATTTTGTCTCCAAGAACATCCTGTCCCTCCTTAGAGCCATTACCTCAGAAGGAACAGGAAAGGTCTTCCTGACCCCTGCACTTGGTGACTGTCACTGCAAGGTGAGACACGGAGTGCAATGAAACAGTGACCAAGTCTGTTATTAGGACAGGAACGCCAGATACATTTTCACTATAAACACACACTATTATTCAACAATTAGACCCATCAGTCATGTGGTGTGTTTCTGCACCTCTCCAGAAAACCTAGGGGACTGCTTACCTGGTTGTGCTTACCCTGCGTTAACTTCTGGCAGGAAAGTAAAGAACAAAATTCGCAGCAGTGCTGGCGAATGAGGCAAAAGGCCTGAATCTGCTCTTGGAGTGGTCCTGTGTCCGCTTCTCTCCAGACTATCAGAGTTCACATTCATTGACACTCCCATAGCATTATTTGCAAGATTCAGATTTAGAATTTGTTGAAAATGCAAGGAATTCATTTTTCCTTTACAAAATGAGATGCTGGAGGATTGCCATTTCGGTGGGTTTAGGAGAAAGATGTCGTTGCCCAGGTTGGCGGGATGGATGTTTCTTTCTGCCTACCAGCAGATAATCTTCATTAACAGCTATCTAAACAGAAAGGGAATCCAAATCACAGCAAAGGCTTTCTTTTCTTTGTTAATTCTTAAGCTGGGACTATTTCGGAAGTGAGGGTTTTGTAATCCCTTGATGCATTTATAAGCCCAGGTACCTCAAATACTACTTGAAATTGCTGGGTACAGCAAAATGCTCTGGAGAAACCAGAATTGTTAATATATCATTTGTGTGCACTGTGCACATGAGTTGAATGATAAAACAGACACAGACTTTAAGGTACGTTGTTAAAGGCTGAAAAAAGCCCATAGCATTGGTTTGAAGTAAGTGAAGTCACCCTTCAGTTTTTTGTTCTGTATTGGCAATTTCGGCCATTTATTTACTCACTTGAACTGTGAAGTGAATGATAAATTTGTAAGATTGCTCTTTCTACAATAATTACTTGGTTCTTTCTTGAACATTTGCCCTTACCACATCTCACCATCTACTACAGTTATCGGTATTATTCCCATCCCACAAGTATTTGGAAAAAGCCCCGAACACGCCGAGATGCACAATTTGCTCACTGTCCTCCTATGCATGTTGCAGACACGTTCCCCTGCCCCAGGCAACTCTCAGAGCCACCAAAACATGGGAGTCACTACCGAACATTTAATTTGCTGTCCCTGAAATACACAGATTGAGGAAAGAGGATTTATCTCTCATCATTCATTTCTGTTAAATGATCTAGAGCTGAAGGGACCCAGAAAGCTGTTACTGAGCAATTTTGGTGAAGTGATATGGAGATTCAAATAATGCCGAACATAGTATGCAAACCGGGACTCACCTATTGAAGGGAAGTCAAATGTCAGGAAGATTCAAACAGTGTCTCATTATTTGTGGCTATGCAAATATATTTGTGTAGGCAAGAAAGGTTTCCCAAACCCGTGTGCTCCAGAGGCACTCGCAGAGGACAGTTTTCTACCTCATCCTTTTCTTCCTTCCCTACACCCCAACGGGGATTCAGCCTAAATGGGTCATGAGTTGACTGCCTTTGATGTGAATGGTAAACACTTCATCTCCTACTCAACAAAGCCAGTTGGTTAATATTTATAGGGATTGAGGAATATTAAGTTGTATGAGAAGGAGCATCTATATTCCCACAAATACAGGGGAGGAATGGAGGAGAAGAGGTTGTCAAAGTTTACAAAGACATCAGATCATGAAGAGCCTTGTGAAGATGTGAGATGGTGAAGGAGCTAGTTATTTATGAAAGGAAATCAGTCATTTTAATGAACACATTTCATGAAAGTTTAATACTGTCTTCTGTTGTGCATTTTAAATCTTGGGTTCCTGAAACAAGTTGACTACATGTCAACCCCTGCTTTCTTTTTTCATCCAACATTGTTGTTAAAAGCATTAACCCTAACAACTCAAAGGGAAAGTAGAGAGCTTCCAGATGCAGAGCTTCAAAACTTTTGACTCATGCAGACTTCTTTTAGAAAGTTTTGTTTCATCTTTGCGAGTGTTGACATGGGGTGTGTGTTGGAGCCCCGACTGACACGGTAAATCAAAAAGCTTATCAGTGTTGCTTTTTTTTTTTTTTTCCACCAACTGACTGAAGCACACAGATGGAGAGGTGTAATTGTGACAGTATCTGAGCTCAGCACAGAGCAGAGATCGGGCAGCAGGAGCTCCACTTGCACCAGAGCAGGAAAGCTGCAAGAGTTGCATCCTTCATCTCACCCTCAGCGCTTTTCCACTCCACAGCCCTATGGATACCCACATTCCTTACGTTCCTAATCTACTCTGCTTTGGAGTTTTTGGTGTTACTCTTCACCTTTCCACTCTTCCCCTCTGTTCCTGCACATCCTCTGTTCTCTACCATTCCCAGAGGAGATGTTATTGCACCTGATACTCTTCCTGCCACATCTGGCTACTTCAGGCCCCATCATATCCCAGTTGGAGTAATTTGTGCTGCAGCCTCTTGGAAGATTTTCATGTGCTTTCCCCTACCAAAGTACTCTTTTCCCCTTCTCCTCACCTTTGGTCTCAGCCCTCCTTGATTGTGCAGATGGAGATGGCAAAGAGTTGTGTAATTAAACACTAACATGACAAGATAGACGTTTGTCAGCTGGTGAGGTGTGCCATGGACATGTGCCTCAGCCCACAGACTGTTCTCAGCAGCAGCTGCTGCATACGAGTCTTAGATTATCAGTATTATAGACTGCTTTGAAAGGTATCAGTAAATATTGAAATTATAGTGGTGTGGGAAGGCAACTCAAGGTCTGGGAAGGCAAAAGTAATCCGATGAATTTAATTCACTTTCCAGCTTTGCCATCAGACTCACATGCGTTCATCTAAATACTTTGTGGCTCCAGCCCAATGTGTCCATAAATCATCTGCCTTGAAGAGCAGCTGGTTCATGAATTGCAAGGTGGAAGACAAGCTCAAGATCCATTAAGGAAAAAAATGAGCTGAACCTGGGTTTCTTTCCTTCTTGGGCTATCCCTGGCATCCATTCTAGAGTGTAAGGTTGGCAAGATTAGGGTACTACTGTGTGTTTTATTTGAGATACAGTTGGTCACACCAGCCCTCTGCCTAAAAGGATGTTCCAGGTAGACTCTCTTGGTTAGATGTGGGAGCATCCTGGCAACACCTAATTCCTCATGTGAATCTAACCCTCAGAGCTAGTAGCAAAGAGCTACTAGAGCTGGTAGCTCATGGTGGTAGTGAAGAACTGGAAGCTCCTCAGGTAGTGCAGCTGTAATAACCAGTTACAGAACCTCCATCACCAAGCACTAAGCAGCACTGGCTCCAAAATTACGCAAGATTTCATTTCTGCAGAAAAGGAAATGTAGAAGTGGACCTCACTGTCCACAGCAAGTCCAGACCCACACCTTGTTGGACAGCTCAGAGTCACAGGGGCTCTTCAACATTGTGCAGGTGACTACAACATCTCAGGAGACCTTAGCCTGGGAGCAGATCTTCAGCATCCCACCACGGGACCACTGCATTAGAGAGACCAGAGCTCGCCAGCCTCATGACCAGCTCCTCAGGGGTGATGTGCAGGACATGGGAACCCAAGGCCAGTTCCTGGGGCTGGACCCCAGCTGCACTTTGGTCAGATGGACATTCAAGAACCTTTGCCACAAATTCTAAGCAGGCAGGCAGAGAGCTTTGCTGGACTCCAGGAGGGCCTATATCATTGCTGATGCTCCATCAGAGAACTGCCTGCACTGTTTATTTGTTCACTCCAGCTTGAAGAAAAGCAGGTATTCCTGACTGTGCCAAGGCCAGAGGTTCTTCCTGGGCTAGTATTATTTTTTTATGGGTCTTATCTGGGAGCGGCTGAGGGACCTGGGTGGAGTTCAGCCTGGAGAAAAGGAAGCTGAGGGGAGACCTTATCGCTGTTTACAACTACCTGAAAGGAGGCTGGAGCGAGGGGCAGGTCAATCTTTTTTCCTAAGTAACGAGCAATAGGATGAGAGGAAATTGCACGAGGGGAGGTTTAGATTGGATATTGGAAGAAATTTCTTCCCGGAAAGGTACTTCAGGCATCAGAACAGGCTGCCCAGGGAAGTGGTGGAGTCACCATCTCTGGAGGTGTTTAAAAGACACATAAATGAAGTTCTTAGGGTCGTGATTTAGAGGTGGACTTGGCAGTGATTGGTTAACAGTTGGACTCAATTATCTTAAAGGCCTTTTCCAACCTAAACAATTCTATGATTCTATGATTCTGTCTGCAAGATGATCTCTATGCAGAAGGGTGAATGGCACATCCTGGGAAGAACAGATATGAGGCTAAAACGTACAACCCCCAAACAGTCATGGAAAAGACAGAAAGCATCATAAATGCATCTGCTCTGTAAGGTTAATGTCTTACAATTGAAAGGTAGGCAGGAAAAAGTGCAGATGTTGTTTTCATGTAGTATTTGTTTGGTATTTTCCAAGTACAATTAGAAAATCCCCTGTCTCAGCCTTTTCACATGTGTCATCACCCTTACGGCAGAAACTGCCTTTCTGCTGTCGATTAGATGTTTCTGATTTGCTGAATGGACATTTTCTTGTACATTTGCCTTTTTCTGTTTCTATAATTAATTTGTTGCTGCAGGCTAAATTGAATAGAGCCAGGTTTTTAGTGTTTGGCACTTAGCTTTGACCTAGCAAGCTACCTGAAAATATGCACGATATGAAATTTCAGAGTAGTCCCCCTGAATTAGAGTTAACATGGCTATAGTGGAACAAAATTTTCGTGCCCTTCTTGATACTAAGAATGTTCTTCTTCAGTCAATGTAGATTACTCAGGAAACAAGATGATGATATGAATATGAATATTTCCATCTTTCTATATAGATTAATATGGAGATTTTAAAATGTGATTACAGATTTTGTTTGAAGACTATAAAACAATGTAAAGGAACTGATTTTTTTTTTTTTTTTTTTTTTTTTTTTAAATTTTATTTAAAGAATAAGACATCAGCCTTTGGAAAACGAGGTCCTTTGAAACCAAAGACTGACATCATGAGTAAGGTGATCTGACCATGCTTACAACGGCAGAGCTGGAATCTCAGGCCATTTATACCAACATTATTTCTTTTGCTCCACATTTCACATTCATAAAGTCCGTTGTTATTGACTGAGTACAATTTGTCAATCAGAAAATAGGATAATTCTATAATTCCACAGCAGACAAACAGCCGTCTCATAAATGCATTTATAAAGTACTTTTATATGCAAGTATTTATTTCTGCAAGCAATAAGAAAATGCCACAGTAGTTCAGCAGCTGCAGAGCAGAGTAGAAGGATAAGCTACTAAACATCGCTACATATGTATTTCATACAATCGCAGATTTATTCCTGGCTGGATAATTCCACTGCACATTTCCCCACTGTAACACTGACCTTGTGTTGTTCTTGTTGATCCCTCATTGTCCCCATGTCATCACCACTGCCAAAGGGCAGCAGCTGGATGACTTCAGTGGTTCATTTTTCATCCCCATCCAAAGAGAAGGAAGAAAAATACCTGTCTCTGGGGTTTATTCTCTCACTAGTCTGGAGCTGTGCAATATTCTCCAAGAGCAAGAAGAAAACGGTGAGTCATGAATGTGTTTTAATAGAAGGGGTACGGGAGAGTGAACTTAGACAAGGAGAGGAGAGTGTGATTGCAGGGATCATCTCAGTAGCCAAACATCTATAAAGGCTTGGAGATACTAGAAAATAGAGCTAGAAGTGCAGGTGGAGTAGATGAAAAGAAATCCTTTACATGAAAGGGTGTGCGAAGTGCAGCAGAGTCCTGCAGTAAAAGCCTCATATGTTTGCAGCTGAGGGTGCAAGAGTGCACAGAGAGGGGGATCTGTAGGAGTTGTGGACAGATGTGTTAAAAGCTCCAGTCACTGCAGGGGTGAAAGTGCAAAGAGAAGAATTCATGGACATCAGTGCTGTTGGTCTCTTCGAATGTTTATGGTACTGTGTCTCAAAAGTGACAAAAACTCATGTAATATACATGGAAATCACTGTACAGCTACCTGAGGGAGCATTGCATGGGACGTTTTACAGAGGATTTAGTTTGTACCTCCACCTGGGATTTGCTGGTTTCTGAGCTGGACATAACAATAAATTAGAACTAACAAAACAATTGGATAGCTTGTAAATTTCATTTATGACTACCATCACTTTCTTGATCTCAGAATCCATCATAAAGCAGAGGAGCTACACTGACTTTTAGCAGCTAACGATCTGCCTGAGGAATTCAGCCCTACTGGTGCCTTCCTGTTGATCACGCTTCAGGGAAAGGCCCAAGAACTGAAGACAAGTCTCTCCTGGATTGTTTGAAGCAGTATTTGTGAACTTTCTCAAACCTACCCTAACAGCTCCCTATTTGTATGTTGATACAGTTGTAACTTAGTTTTATATTTTTTATATTTCCCTTTGCTTTTAGACTAAGACATACTCAAGTTCTCATCATTTTTTCCGATTTTCTTATTTTTTATGCTCTGCACATGAGCAAGACAGCTCAAACAGTATTTGTATCTCTTTTCACTTCCTATTGGTCTATCTACAACTGTACATTTTTAGCATTGTTTATCAAGGTGCAGAATACCAGTGGCATACGACTTTCTGCATGCTTTTTCTAACCCTTACCATTTTTTTCTAAGGGGGATTCATAGATCAGTGATCAGTTAGATATCCTGGGCTACTGATTTATTAATGCTTGATTTCTCATTCAGTATGTTGGAAACAACTATGTTTGGAACTGAGACAAGGAAGCTGTAGAGTAAATTTGAAGTGTCCTCATTTTGATGGGTACAACTGCATGGGATCCTTGTTCATCCGGTGGAGAAGAGATAGTGAACTCAAACTTGGGTGTTTGAGGTGTATTATTTGAATGATACCACAATAAAAAGTTCATTTGTTTTGATTTTCAAATTTGTAATAAAAAAAAAAATTGTGTCTTCTGGTCAATTACTGACTTTTTGTCAGTGTTTCACCAGCCAATTCTCATGTGACAGCACAGGAGTGTATTCGTGGAAGCCACGTGTCTGTGTAACACACGAATGTGCCCACAGGTCAGCGAGCAAGGGCTGCTTTACCCATGAAGATTTAGTTTTGGGTAGGACCAGTTCAGCCTCATTCTACTGAAGTCAGTGAATGATTTAAAAATTTTAAAATTTTAAAATTCAGGTATCAGTGTAGTAGCGGAAATGCCTGACAAGTGAGTTGCAGGATTCCAAGAGGCACCTGAGCTCACACTGTATATGTTTTTGGTGAGAAAATGACGTTTTTGCTAAAACTGTGATTACAGCTACTTCTCAATTTTATCCACACTCTTCTCCTAGTTCATTTTGTGACCATTTGTCTGTTCTGCTTACCCCATGTTTTCTGTGTGATATCCAGATTATCAACTACTTGAAATGAAAACGCCCATGCCATCTGTCTGATCAGCATCCAGCACAATGAGACCCTGTTTGAGCTGGGAATCCCACATGCATCTAAACAAATACTTGACCTGGGAGCCAGATGGGAAAAGGACTTTATCAATTAAGCCAGGGCTGATATTTACATTTTGAATCAATTAATGTACAGTTCTCACTTCCATTAAGAGAACTTAAAGCAGGAGAGAGGTAAAGTGTAGAAAAAACCCATCACAGGTGTGAATTTGCCTGTGATGCCCAGAGTACCTCATAACAGCTCAGTGTTACAATCAAAGCTCTGCTGTGATCTAACACCTGTGCTTCATTACTAACCTTAAGCCCAACTCTAAACTTGTACCAAAGAGGGACAAGAAAAGTGCTAAATCAAATGGCTTTTGACCAAGAACTGTTCTCTAGCTTTGCAATCCACATTCCCTAGTTGCAGTATGGTCAGTTATGGCAAACCACATACACCTATAGGTGTAGGAAGTGCTGATGAGCACCACACTGATACCAGCTGGTTGACAATGAAGCTCGGATGCTGGTGTGTGTGTGAGGGCAGGTGTTGATGTTGATGTGATTTTGTACCTTGCCAGCTGAACAAAATGAACCCGTGACCAAGCGATGACTTTGTTGGGCTGTTTTCCCTTTAGCTGTCCTTGGAACAGTCAAAGTTGCAGAGGTTGGTGTGTGGACACAACTGCATCCACAGCTCAGTGAAGACTGCTAAAGCAGAAAGTTGGTCCCAGCAGCTGACAAAATTAACAGCTTTTTCAGGCACCTCTTGTTTCAGGAAGTAGCTTGTGAACAAAGAGGTGAACCACCAGAGCTGTCAGTCCTTGTTCTGGCTGCTGTCACATCACATCATCGGGACGTGACATCCAGCTCCATTTCAGGAGAGCATTGCCTCGGCCAAACCACCTCGTTGTCCCTCAGCACATTTTGACTTGTGGAAAGCTGCCATGTTTATAGGCTACATATGGGGTTTATCTCAATGTTACACCCCAATAGAAATGTCCTGTCAATTGTGTGACAGACAGTGACTGGAGATGCCCTGAGGGGTGACCTGGAGAAGCCAAGGTCTGGTGGGATGTGGCTTGTGCTGGCCCCATGCAGAGGAAAAGTCCCATCGAAGTGAAACGGGGACAGGTGCCTTTCTGAAAGGTCCTATGGGATTTTTTTATGCTGTGGTGTGGCAATGGAAAGAGGAACTGATGCTTTTCCTTGACCGAAATTGCACAAAGAGAAACTTTTTTGAGGTGTGTGTAGTATTTTTAGTTGTGGCTGTTTGTTTGCCCCATGTGTTGAGCAGTGGTTGGAGAAAAGTTACTAGAGCCATTCGTTATACTGCTAATGTGATGACTGAATTTTTTTAATTTTAGGGGATGAATGCAGAGCACAACAAAACCATCCCTCCCTCCTAGGAAATACAGATACAGTATGACTGACACAGGGACTTGAAGGCTTCAGAAGGGTACTCAATGATGCTAAAACCAAGAGCCATTTTCTATTGTATAATATTAAATACATGTCCTGTAACTGCACATACTCTGTGCTTCTGCTGTACCACTGTATATGGAGAGGACGAAGCTCCAGTTGAATCAATTCTTCACAAACTGAAATGTCCTTGTAACAAGGACTTTACCACTTCCCATAAAAGCTGTGAAATATTACTGTATTTTGGTTTTGACACTGTGATCACAATGGCCTAGTACCAAGCAAAGCAAAAGGCAAAATATTCCAGAACAAAGAATAAGATATTTTGCCTATGTATACATGGAAAGAGTTGACAAACATGCAAGAAAAGCTAGGGATTATCAGGAATTTCAATGGTTACACCACAAAAGACAAACCTGAAAACTGCTTAGTAACCATACACATAATGTCTTGTGTGCACTTAGACGTGTAAATAGCATAGCATAGCATAGCATAGCATAGCATAGCATAGCATAGCATAGCATAGCATAGCATCAAATAGAATAGAATAGAATAGAATAGAATAGAATAGAATAGAATAGAATAGAATAGAATAGAATAGAATAGAATAGAATAGAATAGAATAGAATAGAATAGAAAAGAAAATTGGAATGGAATGGAATGGAATGGAATGGAATGGAATGGAATGGAATGGAATGGAATGGAATAGATGTTGGTGGTTCACTATGATAATAAAATGCAATACTTTTTTGTATTCAAAACTTTTATACAATGTGCTCAAAGTAAAAGCAGAATTAAACAGGACCTCCAAAACCAGATCATTGCTGTCAAAGGCTCAGGATCCCAAAAGAAACTCTAAGATTTTCCAGGTGGAAGTTGCTTTGCAATGATGCTCTGTAAAAGCATTTGTTTTCAAGTCATCACCTGAATATTACATATGAACTCTCTACACATTTTTTTCCTGAACACCAATGGACTTTGTAGAGCAGAAAGAGGCAATTAAAAATCTCTCTGTGATGTACTTATGCTTACCCAAACTAGTGTCAAACTAATCTTGAATTTTACACTTGGCCAGCAAGCTATAAAAAGAAATAACAACTCCAGACCAGAGGCTTCTGTTTCCTCAAATCTCACATTGTTAGAACTGGGTTTAGGGAGGATGGGAGAGATCTAAAGCCATTAACAGATCATTAAATTATCCCATCAGGCTAAGGGTACAAATGTGACCTGTTAACATTTCTGCTTTTATTATGGCCATTCTTATGCCTGGAAGGATGATATGTGAGCTGCAGAAGTACCAGCCTTTGAGCTGCAACAAATAATCACAAATGAAGGGGCTTCTGAAGAGCTAAGCAAGCTCTTAATGACCATTTCTTCTCTCAACAGGGGTCGGGCTCCTGTTCGGATGTCAACAGCCCAACTGAGCACTCTGAATGGTGCTCTTTGGTGTTGATCTAAAGGCAGCATTAGAAACAGCCCGAAATCTCTGTATCAAGGCTGCTGGTTTTGTATGGTATTGATCAATAATCGTGACCAACACTCCTCTCTACTGTGATTTATGAAAACATCACAAAAGGATTGCAGTACGGCTGCCACCTCCTGCCAACAGGCAAAGGCAAAAACTGGGCATCAGCTGCAAGTGGCAGGATAAACCTTCCATTAGTCCTGATGTGAAAAGAAAGGGAGACTCCAAAAGCTTTCTAGGCCACCCTCATGCCCAGTTCCCATAGCTAGTGGTGGAAGAAAGGGTATTTGAATGCTTTGTCTGGCACTGGAAATCTTAACAAATAAGCACTTCAACCTTAGCAGGCATGTCTGAACATCTTCCAGTTACATGTCTCATTAATTGCTGTTATTCCATGTTGTTTGCCTTTTTCATAAGGGCAGGTCACAGCTTTTCCATCCTCTGTCCTTCTGAAGTCCTGCTTTTCAAGGATCTTACCTTAAAAGAAACTGTACAGAAAAAAACAACCCTTCCAAAAGCTATTAATCACCATATTTTATTCTGTGTTGCAGCAATATCAATTAGTGCTGTCAAGCTTTTTTTGTTCTTATTGAGGTGCACTCAGAAAAATAAAACCCTTTCTGCAGTTGAAGGTAATCTGTGCTTTATTGTTAACAACAAAACAGCACCTGAAGGCTCCAGGCAGAACTTGTGGTCCTGGTCTGCTCTGATCCACGTTGCTCTGATTAGGATGGGGAATAGCTTTTCCAGCCGTGAACATTGCTGAGAGGATGAATATTTTCCCCTGTTCTGCATCAGGTTGCAATTGAGTTATTTGGTTTTTTATGTTCAAAAACGTCCTATTTTTTCATTTGGACTGGACATTGACTTTCAGAAATCAATTATTTTTATACAGGTCTCTGCTATGTTAAAGGCAAGGTCAGTTCATGAAATCATTTACTGTTCCACAGCAATCGTGTCACAGATCAGCCTCCTTTTTGATAAGTGGATGAGGCAGATTTCTGTAAGTATCTCATCTTAATGGATTTTCTGAAGTCCCTAAACGCTATCTGGTGCGTCCTTGATGTGACACACCTGTTTTTTCTACACACTTTTAAATTAAAGCTAAGATATGGGGAGAGCAGCCCTGGAACCTGATCTCAGGAGGCCTTGTGCAGAGAGCAGTGCAGACTGAACCCAGTGGGTCACAAGGATGGGATGGGGCCTTAAACCCCACCGACTTATTGCCAGCGTCCCAGACCGCTGATGACCATGGTCGCCTCCAGAAGGAGAGCATGTCTCAAAAAGACTGTGGCAACGCAGACTGAGGTTCTGTCCCAAACGGTGGCTGTTCAGGTCTCCGGCTGCAAGGAGTGCCAGAGCCTGCTGCTGCCAGGGGAGGGAGGCCAGCACTCTACTTGTGTGAGGTGTGAGCAGGTGCAAGATCTGCTCGACATGGTTGTGAAGCTTAAGGAGGAGGTTGAGACGCTGAGGTCCATCAGGGAGTGCGAAAGGGAGATCGACTGGTGGAGTAACACCCTTACGTGCTGGTCGGAAAGGCCCCAGGGAGGTACCCCCGAAAAGGAGATGGACCTCCTGCCCTCCCGGACAGAGGCGGAGGTCCTGAGACAGCCCCACCCTTGTCGCTGTCAGGCAGAGGTAAATGACCTAAAAGAAGATGAGGGTTGGAAGCTTATTCCAGTTCGGCATCATGGGCAGCCCCCCTCCCTGCCTGATTTGCCTCCCCAGGTGCCCCTCCGTAATAGGTTTGAGGCCCTGGATCTTGAAGAAGAGGTAGGTGAGGAGGTGGTGCCAAGCCGGCCTACAAGATCACATAGGAAGAGGCGGTTGACTACACAACTGAATACTACCTCTGATAAGAAAGATAGAAGGGTGATTGTAATAGGAAATTCCGTTCTGAAAGGAACAGAGGGCCCAATATGCAGGGTTGACCCTCATCTTAGGGAAGTCTGTAGTCTACCTGGAGCCCGGATCAAGGATATTGCTAGAGAGCTCCCCAGACTGGTGCACCCGACAGACTACTACCCGCTGCTGGTCTTCCAGACAGATGGGGAGGAAGTTGCTTCCCGTAGTCTGAGGGGAATGAAGAATGACTTCAAGGTCTTGGGAAGGATGGTGAAAGATTCAGGGGCTCAAGTGATCTTCTCTTCACTCCTTCCCTCTTCAAGTGATGATGTGGGGTGGAATGGGAAAATTCAATCTCTAAATGGTTGGCTCCAAGACTGGTGCTACAGGCAGGGCTTTGGTTTTTTTGATAATGGCTGGTTTTATAAGACTCCAGTCCGGACAGTGTTATGCAGGAAAGGCTTATCTCGCAGAGGCAAAAGGATGCTGGGGCAGGAATTAGCTGGGCTCATTTGGAGACCTTTAAACTAGGCTCGAAGGGGGATGGGGTTGTAGTTGGGCTTGCCCCAGTGGGGCAGCATTCTAAAACAGATGAGGACCAGGTGGCCTCCTGTGCCCCTAGGGAGAAATTGGTGTGCTCCGCTCGCTCCCTGAAATGCCTGTACACCAATGCGCGCAGCATGGGGAATAAGCAGGAGGAGTTAGAATCCTATGTTCGGTCAGGAGATTATGATCTGGTGGCAACTACAGAAATGTGGTGGGACAGTTCACATGACTGGAATGTGGTCATGGATGGCTATGCCCTTTTCAGGAAAGACAGGCCAGCCAGGCGTGGTGGTGGAGTTGCTCTCTATGTGAGAGAGCAACTGCAATGTACTAAATTCTGCCCAGGAGCGGATGAGGAACGAGTTGAAAGTGTATGGGTCAGGATCAAGGGACAGGCTGGCAGGGGTGATACGGTTGTAGGTGTCTATTACAGGCCACCAGATCAGGCTGAGGAAGTTGATGAGGCCTTCTACGCGCAGCTGAGAGTGGCCTCACAGTCACAGGCCCTGGTTGTTGTGGGTGATTTTAACTTCCCTGATGTTTGCTGGAAGGACCATTCAGCCAGCCAGCCACAGTCCAGGAGGTTCCTCCAGTGCATTGATGATAACTTCCTCATGCAGATGGTGGAGGAGCCGACCAGGAGAGGTGCACTGCTGGATCTCATCCTCACTAACAAAGAGGGTCTGGTCGAAGCAGTAAAGGTCGAGGGCTGCCTGGGTTGCAGTGACCACGAGATGGTGGAGTTCAGCATCTTGTGTGGCAGGAACAGAATAGCAAGTAGAATTGCAACCCTGGACTTTGGCAGGGCTAATTTCGGCCTTTTCAAGCAATTGCTGGGGGAAATCCCATGGGCAAGACTGCTTGAAGGAAAAGGGGCCCAAGAGAGCTGGATTGCATTCAGAGATTGCTTCTTCCATGCTCAGGATCAGAGCATCCCCACACGTAGGAAGTCGAGGAAGGGAGCCAGAAGGCCTGCGTGGTTGAATAGGGATCTGTTGGGTATGCTCAAGCAGAAGAGGCGAGTTTACAGGTCATGGAAGCAGGGACTGGCCACTTGGGAGGAATATAAGGCTGCTGTTAGAGGATGCAGGAGGGCAGCTAGGATAGCCAAGGCCTCCTTAGAATTACAGCTGGCAAGAGGGGTCAAGGACAGCAAGAAGAACTTTTTCAAATACATAGCAGATAAAACTAATACCAGAGGCAATGTAGGCCCACTGATGAATGAGGTGGGTGCCCTGGTGGCAGAAGACACAGAGAAGGCAGAATTGCTGAATGCCGCCTTTGTCTCTGTCTACTCCGCTGGAGGCTGTCCTGGGGAGCCCTGTACCCCTGAGACCCCGGATGAAGCCAGGTTAATGGAGGAGTTTGCTTTAGTCGATGAGGACTGGGTTAGGGAACAATTAAATAGTCTGGACGTCCATAAATCCATGGGTCCAGATGGGATGCATCCGCGGGTGCTGAGGGAGCTGGCTGAAGTCATTGCTAGACCGCTATCCATCATTTTTGCCAAGTCTTGGGAAACGGGAGAGGTGCCCGAGGATTGGAGGAAAGCAAATGTCACTCCAGTCTTTAAAAAGGGCAAGAAGGAGGACCCGGGTAATTATAGACCGGTCAGCCTCACCTCTGTCCCTGGGAAAGTAATGGAACACCTTATCCTTGGTGCCATCTCAAGGCACATCAGGGATAAGAGGGTCATTAGGGGCAGTCAGCATGGCTTTACCAAGGGTAAGTCATGCTTGACCAACCTCATAGCCTTTTATGAGAATGTAACAAGGTGGATGGATGATGGCAGAGCGGTGGATGTGGTCTACCTTGACTTCAGTAAAGCCTTTGACACAGTCCCTCACAGCATCCTCACAGCTAAATTGAGGAGGTGTGGTCTCGACAATAGAGTAGTGAGGTGGGTTGCAAACTGGCTTAAAGAGAGAAGCCAGAGAGTGGTGGTCAATGGTGCGGAGTCCAGTTGGAGGCCAGTATCTAGTGGAGTGCCTCAGGGGTCAGTGCTGGGGTCAATATTATTCAATATATTCATTAATGATTTAGACGAGGGAATTGAGTGTACTATCGGCAAGTTTGCTGATGACACTAAGCTGGGAGGAGTGGCTGACACGCCAGAAGGCTGTGCTGCCATCCAGCGGGACCTGGACAGGCTGGAGAGTTGGGTGGGGGATAACCTGATGGAATTTAACAAGGGAAAGTGTAGAGTCCTGCATCTGGGCAGGAACAATCCCAAGTTCCAGTATAGGTTGGGGAATGACCTATTAGAGAGCAGTGTAGGGAGGGACCTGGGGGTCCTGGTGGACAACAGGATGACCATGAGCCAGCACTGTTCCCTTGTGGCCAGGAAGGCCAATGGCATCCTGGGGTGTATTAGAAGGGGGGTGGTTAGTAGATCGAGAGAGGTCCTCCTTCCCCTCTACTCTGCCCTGGTGAGACCCCATCTGGAATATTGTGTCCAGTTCTGGGCCCCTCAGTTCAAGAAGGACAGGGAACTGCTGGAGAGGGTCCAGCGTAGGGCAACAAAGATGATTAAGGGAGTGGAGCATCTCCCTTATGAAGAAAGGCTGAGGGAGCTGGGGCTCTTTAGTTTGGAGAAGAGGAGACTGAGGGGTGACCTTATTAATGTTTATAAATATATAAAGGGTGAGTGCCACGAGGATGGAGTCAGGCTCTTCTCAGTGGCAAACAATGATAGGACAAGGGGCAATGGGATCAAGCTGGAACACAAGAGGTTCCACTTAAATTTGAGAAAGAACTTCTTCTCAGTGAGGGTAACAGAGCACTGGAACAGGCTGCCCAGGGAGGTTGTGGAGTCTCCTTCCCTGGAGACATTCAAAGCCCGCCTGGACACATTCCTGTGCGACCTCACCTAGGCGTTCCTGCTCCAGCAGGGGGATTGGACTAGATGATCTTTTGAGGTCCCTTCCAATCCCAAACATACTGTGATACTGTGATACTGTGAAGGCCAATGAGAATGTGACACTTGTACAGCAGCAGCGCCCAGGTATGGCAGAGCCATGGAGGGACCCGTCCTGTGCCGTGGGAAGGAGCCTGGAGATGAAAATGGAAGAGGCTTAGAACAGCAGAACCAGGTATTCCAGGTGTTGCAGAACCTGATCGTTATGTCCATCACTGCTGTGCTTTGCTGGTTGGTGATTATCAGAGCAAATACTGTTTTTTAAATGGAAAGTACACCCGGTCAGGAACCAAAACTTTACAAGAACAATTACTTGGATGCACATCTCAGCCCCTCAACATCTGAAAGAGGTTTTGAAGTGCTTAAAATCTTTTGGGTGTCTTTTCCAGTTCAAAAAGAGTGGCCATTTTAGAAAGTAAGTGAATTTGTACAAAAAACACTTCTATTCTTATTTGGACATTTAAAGGGTCAAAATCACGCCCAAATTTTCAACTTGCTGATTTTTAATTTTTTTTTTTTTTTTTAAATTCCAGATGAACAGTTTGCAAAAATCCCCAAACTAAACAAAATATATAAAAATTTCTAGACCAAATTTTAAACCTGACTTGGAAAGAAGAACAATTCAAATTCTTCAGTACAATAAATGCAACAAACATCGCATGTCCTGTTGTAATTGCTGCCCTCTTTTTCTTCCCACATTCCTCCCCCGTGGATTCCACTATTTCGTATTTATGCCTTAATCTTAGAGCAACTGTGTGTCTCCTGATCAGGGGTTGTACTTTGCTGGGTTTCTGTTACAACAGAAGTCTAAAACCAGCATCCTTCAGATACTGCTCATCCTTGTGCTTGACAGGAATCCTGAAGCCAGGGAGACCTGGGCTCATCTCTTTCCTGAGCTTCTCAGCAAATGGTTCAGCCTCTGCGCACAGTGTAGTGGTGATGGGGCCACGTGAGCAACAGACACATCGTGATATCACAGTTAAACCCGTCCAGACATCTCAGGCAAGGGGCGGCAGACGGGGAGGAACAGGGCTCAAAGCACCAGTCACTGAATTCAGTTCCAAATCTGCTGTTGGGTTCAGCAGCGTTAAAACAAAGACTCCAGGACAGAGTCCGTAAGCTGGGTATGGATACGTAACAAAGGTGATAAGATAGCTTATCACCCCAAAATATAATGGTGAAATACCTTCTCAGAACGACACCTCCCATGGCTCAGCCAAACACCCAGAGGTCTGTGTATGGGACAGAAGTCTCCCCAGGCATGTGGTACATGGCAGCGACACAGTAGTTTGTCTCTTTCCCACATCAGTTTTAACTTCTTGATTTCTGTGGCCACACCAGCCTTGAGAGTTGTCCTGAGGAAACACGTCCTGCAGAGGAGTCTCAGAAGGAGTAGGTGGAAAGAACAGATCTTTGGCTTTGACCTCAAATTCAGCCTGATTATCTTAATCAGAATGGAATCTTCCAGCACCAGGCTTTTAAAAACTCTGGGCACATGACGGTGATCAAGACAAACCCTGTAAAGTGAGGTTCCCAGCAATCTGTCCTTCCTTTGGGCCCTGCTCCCTCTCCAATGACGCTGACCAAGGACCGGTGGCTGGAGCTCCAGGTGGAGGAATTCTGCACATTCCTCTGCTCACCTCAGTGAGCGACTGCGTGTGTACTTGTGCTGAATGTTAAACACACACTTTCCTACGTTCGCTTCCTGAAAACATAAATTCTGCAAACTGCAGCATAAGCTTTCTTCTGACTTCTGCTGATAATCGGTTTAATGGATACTAAGAGCTGGAGAAGCAACGCAGCCTGCACAATTTAATGCTGTAGCTAATTACAGAGAGTGTACACATGCAGCATGTTACAAATGGACACAAGTACAAATCATCCCTAAATCCTCCTTCTAAGGAAAGCTCCAAAAGAAACTTCCTGAAGTACTTCTAGTCAAAACCTTTGAAAGAGCAGTGCAGCCTCGACATAGTTGTTATCTTACCACAGAAACCTTTTCTGGCCACCTTAAAGGTATTTGGCTAGATGTCAGCGCTTGTTTTTAAATAGTCTGAACAATTTGAGCCGCAAATTCTAAAATCCTTTAAACAAGGTGGTAATGTAATATTCTAATTGCTCACTGTAGGAAAGAGGGGAGCTTCCCCAGTGGCTTGATAGAAAAGAATCAGCATTGGTTATGTCAATCAGAAATTGTTTGTCTCTTGCTCCTTGTTCATGTGCAAGATCTGTTTCCTAAGGTTACCAAACCTGCCTTCTTCCGCTGAAAATGATGAAACCCAAGTTATTGGCAAATAACCATTTCATCCTGCTGCCTCTTTTGACTGCAGCCTGATGTCCTTTAATTAGCCTTTAAATTAAACATTTGTTTCCCCAATATCAACAGTTCTACGACACGTAGAATTAGTCAAATTAATTAATCAAATTAACAACAGGCAAAATCATTGTGCTAAGATGTAGAAGCCATTTATGGGTCAGATCCAAATCTTAATTAACTTAATTACTGCCTTAGCATTTACCCCAGCATGCCTCAGTCCATCCCTGCACTGGGCTGGGACCGATGTCCCCTTGGGACTCTGGCCCTACCGGGCTGGAAGCTGCACAGGGAGGAGGGTCCCAGCCCCGGGAAGGTGTGCGCAGCCTTTCCAGAAGAGCTGGAGATGTTCCTCTGTGTCCACAGAGCCCCTGGCACCATCCTTGTCTCTGCAGAGGCAAAGGTGGGGTCTGCCAGAGGAGATCTCTGGCTCTGGGGTGCCCCTGGACACCCCACTGTCATGGGCACCTGCCAGGGCTGTGCAGAGACCTGCGGAACAGCATGAAGACGGGAGATCCTTCTGGCAAAGACACGTTTGGGAAGGTGATTGTTGCTGGCAAAGGGAGGTGGCCACTACTGGTGGCCCAGGGTGGCTTCCCTGCCAAATTCTGCTCATCACTGGGGTGAGTGGACCTGGGAAGTCCCTTCTTCTGCCGCGCGGGTGCTTCCTTTGCAACAGCACTGCTCACCAGGGCAGGGTCGTTTCTGAAAACCCTCGGATGTTGTCCAGATTCATCCCCCTGCTCCAGGAAGTCCTGCCTGTTTCCAAGAGCCCTGGGTGTGGGACAGCAGTAATGGGATCATTGTTCCAGAAATGATGTATTTGTGTGACCATTGTTGGTCAAAACACAGTTCAGTCTTCTTGAACTTCAGAGGGACTTGAGATTTCAAGCTTTGCACCCAAGTGGCTCACTAACCCCCTGGGGCAAAAACAAGAACATATGTTCCTATTTTCCAATGAGCAGTCTCAGTATGGCTAAAATCAGCAAGTGATGCCTTCCAATAGTGGCATCTCCACCTGAGTGTAGTGTTGGCTGGTTGCAGAGCTGGAAAGGTGGTTTGGCTGTGGCTTCCCCTTGTTACAGGTAAACCAGAGAGTCACTGTCAACTGGCTCCAAGGACTGCAGTGTAAGGGGAGTAAATGTGAACAAGCACTGTCAGTCAGGGGGAGCAGGATTACAAACAGGAGCAGGAAAAGTTAACTGCAACTTGGGGGAAAAGGAGGGAATAAATACAGTTACTCTAAACTAATGAATTTCCTCCACCATCTGCTTTCTCCCCTCTTCCAAACTATTCATCTGTGTGCCCTTTTTTAGTTCTTTTCTCACTTTCTCTTCCATCTGTGTTCCTGGATCGAGTCAGCTTATTATGGAGATAATTATTATCATCATTAAAGCAGCGCTGCAGTACCAATCTCCCAAAAGACTGAGGCAGAAAGTGATGAAGGAATGGGACAGGGTGCTCAGGACAGCACAGTGCAGGAAGGGACTGATGCTGGGTGAGGTCGGTTACTGGAGACAAAGCCTCAGAAGTCACAAAGCTCCTGTACACGTTGTCCATCGGCAGCATGGGCTCCAGAAAGCCAACCCTGAGAAGTTCCTTCTGCTTCAGCTCCTGTGGCTGCACAAAGTCCTGCTGCCCTTCCCATGTGTCTCCTCCTTCACAGAAATGAGGAAACGGCTTTTGGCAGAGAAAACAGACGCTGCCCGTCCTCTTTCAAAAGCTGGAGTCTGGTGTCTCTTCAGACATGCAGGGCGGATTGTCAAATGGATCTTGGCAAAGAAACGTTTAATACCATTTCAGAAGCAAAGTCACCCATTGATAGGTGGCCCATTACTTCTGAAAATCAAGTGCCTGTTTTCTGCTGGAATCGAGTGGATTCAGATGTGAATTGCTCAAAATTTGTGTTGTCCAGACTAGTCTGACTTCTGCTGTACCAGGTGTCATGTGTGAATCCAGCTCATGTCAGGAATTTCTTACAACATCAAAGATCAATCTTAGCAGAATAATGACAAGACTGAGGATGATGAGGGGCAGGTGTTGGGTGGCACAAATGGAGTAGGATGTGTCCAAAGTCCATCAGATCAGACCTCCTGTCTGTTGGTAATAACCATAGGCTGCACCGATCTGCACCAGCAGCTCATTGACATCAAGAGAAGAATTTTGCTTCTTTGTGCAGTTGAAGGACCAAGTGTGGCTCTTATGAAGGTATTTGTGTCCAGCCTGGAGTTCCCCTGGCATGAATGAAAAACTGGTAAAGCCAAATGTGGAGCAATCTCTGGAAATCCCATGGAAATGGCAGCTCTTTCTGCCAGCTGCTGACAGAGAGAAAATTTGCTTTAGGAGACTCTCCTCTGAAAGTTTGCTCTTTATAAACCTGCTTCAACTCTAGAGTGAACTCATGTAGAAGCCATTTCAGACAAGCAACCTGCTCATCTGTGTTATAAATGGTTCACGGCCAGTTGCACAACGAAGCAGGAACTGGGGGAACTGCAGATGAATCAAGTTTCTAGTCTGAGTCTTTGGGAAGAGAAGAAAATTGTCGTGAACCACAGGAATGCCTGTCTGGAACCACACACGTCATGAGAGTGGAAGAAAAGATGTTCCACCTCCGTTTGCTTCTCTTTTCCCCTCTATTGGCAATTTCTTCAAACTCCGCCAGTGGAAATCAGCATCTTGTCTGGCCTTCAGCTGAGCAAAGTCAGTTGGAAACAAGTAAGAAACTGTCTCTGCTTTTTAAAGAAAGGGATGGGAAAGGGCCTGGAAATGAGGTGTCTGTGGTCTTTTGGAAATGACTGTGCTCACCTGTGTCCTGAGGTTGTTCTCAGCATCCGGGAGCACTCTGCTTTTGTCTGGAAGCAGGTTTCAAAATGAGTGACGGGATCACTGCTCCCTGGCACAGAGGTTTTTCTAACACAAGTCCGTGCTGTAAAGTTCAAGGGCGTACGAGTGTTTTCTCGTGGGTAATAAATGTCAGTAATTTGGAGATGTGCTGCTGGTGTCAGAGTGAAGAAATGTGCAAGAGCCTGGCAGTTCAGGACCAGCCCCAGGACTGACAGCTGTCTGTCAAAGGAGATAATGAAGGATACATTTTCTGGATGGTAGAGTCTGAGCCCTCCAAGAGTCTCTAAATCCTAGACCAACAGACACCGGGGCTGGCACTGCAGAAAAAGGACTTTACAAGGGTCAGCAATCCAGCTGGAGTGAATGTGGGAACAGATACTGTAATGCTACCCCACGACTGCTTGCAAGATGAAGGCTCAGCATCTGCGCAGAGCAGCTTTAGAACTCTAATCGATCTGCTGTGTCCTTGCCACCTTTCCGTGCCCTGGCTCATCAAGGGGAATGCGGCCATTTTAACACCCCAGCGCACTCTCACTGTAAATCTATGGGGATGGCTGTGGGTCACTGGGCTGATAAAGGGGCATCTCACACCGTAAGTCTCACTTCTGTCAGTTCAGAGCATTCGTTGCTGACAGATGGAGTGCAGATGCTTGAGGTGGGCATTGCTGAACCTGCTTCCTGCTGAAGACAGCAAAAATTGCAGAGATAATGGCTTTGCTGGAGACAGCAAATGTCTTGTACACCGCTGGAAGAGAGAAAAATTTCTGTGGTGTGTTCGTATAAACTCAGACCTTTGCCAAGTCTCAATCGAGTTGGAAGAGTCTCACTCATATTGCTTTTCCCCAGTGTTGTGCATTTTACACACTCACATACACACAAACAAACACAAAATACATGCAGGCAACATCTTCTAATGGACCCACATTTCTTTCCAACCACAAAAAGCTTACAAGTGATGCTGACCTGAGGATAGACATTCTAAAAGAAAAGCAACACAGAGGCTCAGGACTGACTCCAAAACAAGAATCACATCTTTGTGGAGGGGATTTCTGAAGTCCACTGGAGTTCAGGTCATCTTTCAAACATCTCCATTAACATGTGGACTGAGCAGTGTCAGCCTTTCACAGCAATTTCCACTTGCTGCAGAGCCAGTCCGCAGAACAGCCGAAACATCGACATACCACACATGGCTGTTTTCTTCCCCAGATCCATCTCCAAGGGGCTGCCCGCAGCCCTGAAAATATGGAACAGCACTGGATTGCTGTTTTTCCCAGTTGCCATTCCCAAATCCTTCTGTGGAGAGCTGCATCGTTTTGCAGCATCTGTGTCTCAACTGTTCAAGTTGAACTATCTTTGGGACAGTGAAAGCTTCATCATTTTGTCCAAGCAGCATCTGCGCTTTTGTACCAAGAGCTCAGCTGGCAGAGCGCAGGTTTCTTCTTACTGAAGTTGCTGGAACAAGAGCAGTTCTACTGCTGGGGGAGCTCTTCGTTCCCCATGTCCAGCCACTGTCTAGAGCCTGGTACGATTCGTTCTCTTCCGAGCATGGAGACAAACCTCACCAGGCTCTCGACCCAACTGCTCGCACTGGATGCCCCTATAAATTCCAGCCAGGTGTGCAGCGCTGAGCTGGCTGCAGCGGTCATGGCAGGATCCTGGTAGGAAAAAAGGAGGACTGTGAGTTTCTTTTCCCATTTCTCTGCTCTTGACTTGTTCACTGGCACCTTCATGGAGCAGCGATGTGGTCGTGCTCCTTCTCTGTAACACGGAAATCGTGCATGGAGGGACCTCTCGGGTCTGGCTTTTCTCAGAGCTTCTCCTGAGATGCAACCTGCCAGTGCTCTCTGCTCACAGTTTGACTTTGCAATTGGTTTATTTACCTGTGAATACCTGTCTTCACCTTAAAGAGCTTCATGTCCCCTGCTGTAATTATTCTTGCCTGGACTAATTAACTACTTAAGCAGAATGCTGGGCCATTCCTCATCGGTGTTTCTGAGCACGTTACTGTGCCACCAGCTGAGCGGTTGCTGTAGACTTTGTTGTCAGCGCTTCCACAAGGGCAGAGCAACAAATCCCGGTGGGGAGGAGCAGCTGCGGACGCACAGCCGGGGTTCCTGTGCTGCTGCCCCCGCCGGGACAGCTGGCGGGACAGCCGAGCGGAGGCTGCAGGACCGGCTGTCGGAGCGTCCCCGCCTGCCCGGGCTGTGCAGCCAGCGCGGAGCTGCTGCGGTTGCACCAACGCCGAGGGAGCGGCAGACGCAGCTTTGCTGTTGCGGGAGGCCGGGGCGGGCAGGGCGGGCGGGGCGGGCTGGAGCTGCAGCCCGGTGCTCACCCCCCCGAAAATCAGCGTCCGGCCACTGCCCGCAGAGACCTCTGTCCCTGTGGATGTCGCTGCTTTGCTGCAGAGACAGGGCTGCAAAGGGACCCGGCATCTCCTCTGCTTCACCTGCTAGTTGTGTCCCGAGTTTCTCTGCGGAACCGAGCGGCACGTTTTTACTACATGGCCATTGTCTGACCGCAGTTGAATGTCCCTGGCATTTTGGTTGCTGTATTTATTTTTAAGAAATCGAACCTTTGATATTCTGCCCAGCGCAAAAGATCAGAATACATCCATTTCATCCTTGCGCTGAATTGAATTATTCTGCACAACAAGAGATGAGACACAACAGTTAGAATGGATGGGGAGCAAGAACAGCTGCTCCCTTTATCTGAAATTAAAACGGTTTCAATGTATCTTTGCAGTCAGCAACCAGAGAAGGTAACTGTTGTCAGACATTCTTTTCAACACCCATTTATTTTTAAAACACCTCCATTTCATTGTTTCGTATTAAAAAAAAAAAAAAAAAAAAATTGTGCAAAGTGAGAAATGCAAATTCCAAGCAGTTTAATTTCACGAAGGACAGATCATCTGGCTGTAAAGTCAAGGGCAGCCTCCTATAAATCTCACACACGCTCTTGTTTGAAGCCTACTGGTTACCATGGTTACCATGACATCGCTAGTCTTATTTATAGCCCTGTGCTATATATATTGCTTTCCAGAAGAATAAAAGGGATAGCTGACTGTGAAGGAATCCGGGAACTGCACATGAAAAAAAGAGACACAGAAGGGAAAAAACCTAATTAAAGAAAGGTGGATAAGTTAGACATTGGCTTCTGCAGCGTGGGGTTGTGACTCCGTCCTCAGGTCAGAGCAGGCAGGAGGGGTTGGATGGCCTTATGCTCCTTCACCCCAACCTGCCCAAAGGACACCCGCAGTGAGGACACCCTGGGCACAGCTCCGTGTCCCTGCTGATCACTGGGACAGGTTTCCCAGTGCTGGTCCCTGTTCCCCATGGGAAAAATGGACCCCATGAGTGGTCAAGCAAGTGGGAGAAGGGCTGGGGACAGGCAGCATCACCCTCTGATGTCAGCGTCCCCCAGCGCTGCGCCCCAGAGCTGCGCAGCTGCAGATGTCCCCACTGAAGGGACACATTGCCCACCGCTCCCAAGAGGACACACTCGGCTTTTCTTCCTCTCACGAGCAGACTATAGCATACATGTATGGAGTCATATATATGTGTATATATACATAATGTGTTATGAGAAACATGAATTTTCTTAGGAGGAATGCAAAAAAAATTCAAGTAATTGTCAGCATTCACGCAGGAACAGCCTTGTGATATGTTAACAAAGACAAACCTGTCATCTGCAGAAAAGGGAAAGGCGGAGAAAGAGAGCTGGAGGTAGATAAAGAGAGAAGTAAGGAAGGAAGGACGGGAAAGAAGAAAGGATGCAGAGAGGCAGAGAGGATGGAGGGAGGGAGGGAGGGAGGGAGGGAAGGAGGTAAGAGACAGAGGAAGGGATGAATTTGGACACAATGCTTCCCCAGTTTTTAATCCAATTCCACTTTCAAGAGCCAGGTTACTGCCCAGGTCAGTTCTCAGCCCTGAAGGGTAGATCAGTAATATAAGTAGAAAATATAAAGGTAAAAGAAACAACAACTTCCACAGCTGAAATGCAAACACCAAGAAAAAAAGAAAGTTTATTAAAGATAACTGACATGAGGGGCTAAAATCGTGTCTCCTACAAAAAATTCAGTATTGATAATATGGGTACAATTACAAGCAAAAATTCTGATGAGGGAAGGTCTGCCCAGACTAGAGCTGGAATGAAACCTCTGTGGTATCAGCTGAAAATGAGACAAGACTAACTTTAATAAGAACGCACACTACAGCTTCAAGACCATTTGTTTAATGGTGAGTGTTTTGCTGATTAAAGACCTATGGGAATGAGAGGAAACCGATACCCATAGAAAAAAATGGCTAAAGTCTGACGTAAACAAGAAAGTGAGGTATTCTGTGTCTCTGCTAATGACATTGAGACGTCCCTTTCACTAAATGTATGAACCTGATCTGTCAATGGTCCTGACAAAATGTTAATTTTAAATATTCAACCTTCTTTTCAAAAGTTGAGTTATAGATACCGCCTACTTAGCTGTCTGCAGAACTGTAACAACAGGTAATCCAAAGCTCCTGGACCATTTGACAAAGAAAGACAAGGAACAGACAAGCAAACCTCCTGGTGAACAGGAATTCATTGAGACAATCCCTGCTCTGGAAACACGAGTGTGCTTGGAAATCACTCGACTCTTCATTTTCAATCCCCTCTCCCTCTTTGATGATGCTTAAAGGCTGAGATTGAATTCAGTCCATTATTGGAAGTACAGGCAGATTTAGTTATGGAGTAGGGAAAGAAAAAACACAAAGAAAACAACACAAAAAGGGAAAAAAAAACCATGAAGGGGTAAAACCAGAATTAGAACCTATTCTCCTCACTCATTTTAAAGAGATTTTTCCAAAAAGCAAAATATTTTCCCTCTTAAGTCATGTAAGGCAGAAACGGAATGTCCCAATGAAATACCGTGAATGCATTTGAGCTTCAGTATGGATTATAATGTCAGGGCTGTGCCTCTGTGGAGATTTTGTGCCTCTGGAGCGAGTCGTGCTGGTTCCATAGAGCAGCAGTCATCACAGTATCAATGTACTTTTGCTGTTGTCTGCAAATTGCTAGGTGGCCTAATGCCACTGAAAGCATTCGTACTATTATTTTTCTTTGTACTGATTAAATGTAAATTATTGAGAAAAGTAACTGAGGAAGTTCCAAGGTAGCAGAGATGATGGTCTCTGTAACTAGAGGCTGCCTGTCACAGAAGGTGATATTTCTGACCTGATAATTTGATATAATGCTTATAATACAGATTGCTCCTCTAGGAGTCTATTAATTTAGGATCTAGTTGGTTTAAATGCCCAGCCAGAAACACTAGAGAGAGTGGGAAAATCCATTTGCCAAAGTGGAAAAAAATCTTGAGGCAGCAGCAACCAGAACTATGTTTGTATTTGGTTGCACCCGTGGAAGAAGAGAGAGGAGGGGGAATCATTGAAGCTGGATTTCAAATGGCTCTATGCCAGTCTAAGTTGATTTTTTTTTTTTTTTTTAATATTATTATTTTTTACAGGGGAACCCTATGGAAAGTAATATGCCAATAGGATTCTTTGAAAATTTGATTACTGTAGCAGCTGTTCTAAAACATACTGACTTTTTAATCGTGAATGGTGTTTTGCTTTACCTTTTGAGTTGCATATGTGTGACCCTTTCTAATCTCCATAATTATGATTATAATAGAAAGTAGACTTTTAATGGAATCATTGAGGAGGAAGTCAGCAAAACTCTGATCCCAACTCTGCAAACATGGATCATGCCTCTCCTTCCAGGGCATAGGGTTACTTTCTTTCACCCTAGTGTAACCCTCTGACCTTTTAAACTTGTCCACAAAAACATTCTTATTAGAAAATCAGGGACCACTGAGCATTACTTGGGATGCTGGATCACCTCTAGCAGTGGAAGGCAATTAACCAGTATGGTTGAGATTACATTTCTGTTCCATATTCATCCATTTATCACAGAATTTAGAATAAACAAAGGTGACGATGAAGATGCTATAAACAGCAATCTTGCAGCCTATAGGCTTCAGGTGCTTGCTGCCCTATAGTGCAGACCTGAACTTAGTTGTTGGAGGCAGCAAGACAGAGAAGGGCTTAATTATATGACTGAACAATTATTGCTTTATTGAAAAGGGTTTAAGAAGGTATACATTTCCGTAAAATCCAACATATTAAGATAGGGTCTGAAATGAAACCTCATTAGATATTTTGACCTGATAGTGAAAGACTATTAATAATATTTGTGACTTCCGCCTTCTAGAGTGAACAGCAGTGTTCAGTGTCCATACAATAAAACTTCTACCTAAAATCTCGGTAATGTTCAGTGAAGGTTTAGTTATCAAACTGCTGAGATGTCTTTTAACACTCATACTGATTTTGATCAGGACCAACAGGAGACAACTTTCACATGCAAAATTTCAAAAGCAAATGAAAGAATGTGGAGAATGTGCTTAAGTTTTATAACATAATAGCTGAAGGTTAATCAACTTACAACATAAGTGCTCTTCCATTTTCTTGCTTTGGAGCCAGAATAACTTATTTATATTGCTATATTCTTCTCAGTACTGTAAGCCAAGAAAGTAACTTTGCCTTCTCATTGTTCTTCTCAGGACAAGTCAAACAGAAAGCTGGTCTTGGTGCTCCCCAACCAAATCTTCCTAACAAATTGTGAACCTCTGTCATGGTCAGCTACGAGACTGAAAAACAGGGAGGCGTGCACCATTTCAAACACTATGAGAGTAAGCACAGGGTAAAACAACTGCATAAAATCAGCAAATCCAAAATGATGAGGCTATTCAGATACTGTAATAAGCAGACAACAGCATGTTAAGCAAACCAGCATGTAAAAAATCATTTCTACAGCAGAAATGGTTTAAACTGATGTAGCTAACGCAAGAACAGTACCAGAAAACATTAAGAAGGCTGAAAGAAAATGAAGCACATTTCTCACCTCTTGGAAGCTGTGGGAAAATATCAATTTAAACAGAAATCCTTGCAATTAGCAGCTCCAGGGCACAGTGGCTCGCCTCGTAGGATCTGATTGTTTTGCCTGTAACTGTTCCTCTAAGTGGTATTTCACTCTTGCAGAACTACTACTGTTCTCTGTATTTGCCATCACCCCTTTCACAAGTGTCAACTCTTTAGCATTATCTACATATTCAGTAGTGTTTGGACTTCTACAGTATTTGCAAGCTTTCTTGTCAGAACAAATAAATGAGATTATCCAATATAATTTACTTATACAGTGGTCCTTTTCTAGTTCTAGTCAATCTCCCTTCCAGTCCACTTGACAATCAGTCTCTGATTATCAAAAGCTGGTATTGGGCATCCAAAGTGGCTCCAGCCTACCTTTTATCTGCCAAGCAGTACTCAGAGACTGATCTAACCTTTGGTGCAAATTAAAGCAGCCCCAGGGCATGCAAATTTTTGTTGCCAGGAAAGGTTCCCTGTGGCCCAGCCAAAGATCCCCAGGTCCCCATTGTGCTCCAGCTCTGTATCTGATGAACATCAATCTCCTTCCATGACAAACTCTGACAAAATTCTCCAAAGTGTCCTTTTGATGTCAAAGAAGAGATTATATACACCTGCCTCTCTACAAGCAACAGGAATATCCTGTATAAGATGTGACTTGTTAATTTGGGCAAGAAAATTAGTCTTATGTTGATTATCTTTAATTTCCTAATGTGTTTTTTCCTGCTACTTTCTACAATATATCTAGCAATTATTTATAGTCAGCACAGTAATGCAGACTCTGAATCTCATAGTTTTTTGTTGGTACTCTTATTCTGAGAGCGGAAGGCAAAAGCCTGTGCTCTGGAGTTACTGCATATTGAGACACAGCGCCAAGGCAAGTGTGTTAAAAGCCTCTTTTCTAAAAGATTCATTTTTCTAAGTGGATCTGTGAGAATAGCCTCCTGGTTTGATGGCTACATACAGACAGTTTGACAAATCTGATTTGATTGGTATCAAAACCCAAACTGTTTATTTTGACAGGGGGGAGAGAGAAGAGGGCAGCATGGAAACTTTCCAAATTTTAAGAAAGGATTAAGAATAATTACAAATTTGTGTCATCACTAGGAAGAAGGGGTGACTGAAATGCCACATATTAGACTAGGGAAGTGCAAGCACCCCATGTATGAAGCAGCCCTAGTCTCGCATCTCTTCTTCTGCAGTGATTTGCTGCAAATTAACTTTTCTGATGACGTGAATCCCTGTGAGGTGCCTTTCTCACATTACCAGGTATTATTTTCTGTTTGTCTTCTATGGAAATTTCTGCTTCTCACTCCCTTACGCGTTAAGTCAAACAGGAGCTTTGCTGTGCAAATACCTAACAAATGAAAACTCCAGTGCTTCCAAGAGACTTTGACACCATGAGCAACTCTGAGCATGAAAAGAAAATTTTGCAAAGACAGAGACACTTTTTTTCAGAAGGACAATAGTTGAAAATAAGATTTCACCACAGGAAAGGATTAACGACAGTTGATAAACTAATAGTAACAACTTGTTATGCAATAAAGTAATCAAAGGGCCTAGTCAGTAACAGAAATAATTGCCTTTTGTCTAAGCACAAGCTGTGTCTGCTATGTCCTACAAAGAGTCATGTCAAAGGCATGATTTTAACCTCCAGTCTCCTGAGACATCATTGAAAGTAAGGTTGTCTAGTGCCTTCCCTTGACGAAAGAATTGCTTGTTTTAAGTAGGGAGCATTAAACCACAACTGTGCCTCTGGAAGGTCATGGAGAAGTGAAGTAAATTCATTTAGCAGGTTTGAGTTCTCAGGAAAGAGGGATCACAGTCCTTATTTTTGCTCCCAATATTTACTTAATACAGCTGACGCTGTGAACACACAACTACCAGCCAGCAAATAGGCTGCCATAGACACTGGAGGTGAAAGTCAGATATGCAGAAGAGAGAGAAGAGAAGAAGGTGTTTTCCTAAGCAAATATCTTTATTCTTTATGTAGCTTAATTCTTTTAGGAGCATCACTGACTTAATGAAGTTGACCATGTAAAGTATTTCACCATATTTAGTAAATGGAGACACTAAAATGTTTTGATACTAAATGTAGTGCTAAACAAGTGATGGAAGGAAACAACTAAGTTTGCTTTTGTACCACCTCATTCCCCAGTCTTTTGTCTGTGACCCATGGAGTAGGAACTACTCTGTGCTGCTGCTCGTATCTGGCAGTTGTTCAGTTGACAGAGGCAGAATCCCCTTCTTTGTGTGTAGTGTGTCTCTCAATTTTAGAAAAAAAATATGCTACCAAATAGTGCATCCCTAAGTGCACATATTGGATCAAGCCAGCAAATTCTGATTTATTGAACTGTATAAAGTAGACCAGAAAGAAGTGGGGAAGAGAACAGTGTGGGAAGAAGGAAGATACAGGAGAGTAATTCCTTTATAAGATACTGGTTAAAACTTATTTATGCCACTAGGAAAGGAGTGAATTTGATT
This sequence comes from Patagioenas fasciata, assembly GCF_037038585.1. Classification (NCBI taxonomy): domain Eukaryota; kingdom Metazoa; phylum Chordata; class Aves; order Columbiformes; family Columbidae; genus Patagioenas; species Patagioenas fasciata. The sequence continues at coordinate 10,044,730 of NC_092560.1, forward strand.
ACTGTCTCAAGGCTAGGAAAGCCAAAAGTATTGCTTGGGGCAAGTAGGAGACAGCTGGATGTTTATCAGACTCTAAGATGTTGTTAATAATCAAATGCTTTCAAGCAAGATGGTTACATCTTCCTCATGCACTTTATATTTTAATTCAGCATCCTGTTAAGTAGCCTGTGCCCTGCTTCTAGAACTTAAGGCTTCTGTGAGGATAAAGCACTTTTCTTGCTGTCCATAATGCATTCAGTTACAGCTTTGATGAAAATGTGCACATTTGAATCCTTTGGCTGTTTCTGACTTACTTCCCTGCTTACTGATTTATGTATTCTCCAGTCCTACAGCTGAGACTTCCCAGTTTCTCAGACATAGAAGTTTCCATGGTAACCTCATGAGTGAAGGTAAAACTGTGGTGAAAATCAGCATTAATCCAACAAGCCACCAATGCGCAGAAGAACTGCCCAAGACCAGGCTACAAAACATTCCGGCACAGTATGTGCAGATCCTGTCTGAGGCATTTATGGCTTTCTGAGCTGTACTTGCACCTTTTTTCCTTTACTCTGTTGGCCTGCCTCTTCCTTTCTCCAGACCTAATGTAGCACCCTAACTACACTGTTAGGACATAAAAATAAGACTGAAAGAAAGTCAACTGAATAGCTCTGCGGCAGATTTTGGGGAATGGCAGCAGTGAAGATACAGAACCAGCAAAATTATCAAATTATCAGAGTGTCTAGAACCACTCCTGCAGACAAGTCAGATTATGGGTTTACCTCAGCCAAGTCCCTCAGGACTCTGGGATGCATCTCATTAGGTCCCGTAGACTTCTGTGTGTTCGGGTTCCATAAGTGGTCACAAACCTGATTTTCGCTTTGCTCCCCCGGTCCCTGTCTTGCAGTTCATCCACTCAAGCGGTGTGAAAAGAGATCTTGCCAGTGAAGATTGAGGCAAAGGAGTTGCTGAGCACCTCAGGCTTCTTGTCCGTTGTTACCAGTTTGCCAGTCTTGTTCATTGGGGGATACACTTCCTTTGGCCTTCCTTTTCTGACTGACATACCTGTAGAAGCCCTTCTTGTTATTCTTTGTGTCCCTTGCCAGGTTAAACTCCAGCTGTCCCTTGGCCTTCCTGACCCATGTCTGCACCATCAGGCAGTGTCCCTGTACTCTTCCCAGAACACCTGTCCCTGCTGCCACCGCCTGTACATTTCCCTCTTGCCCTTCAGTGACCAGCAGGTCTCGACTCAGCCATGCCGGCCTCTTATCCTCCCCACCTGATCTCTTACACAGGGGGGTTATGAGCTCTTGAGCTCTGTGGAAAGCCTCCTTACAGATCTGCCAGCCCTGTTCTGCTCCCTTGTCCCTCAGGGCAGTTTCCCAGGGGATCCTGCTGACTAACCCCTTGCAGAGCTGGAAGTTGGTTTTCCTGAAATTCAGGGTTCAGACTTTACTCTTCACCTATCCCACATCCCTCAGGACTGTGAACTCCACAGTCGCCTGATCACTGCAGCCCAGGCTGCCTCTAATTTTGATGTCACCAATTAGCTCACCTACCTTGGTGATCATAGGGTCCAGTATTGCATCCGTCCTGATATGGGTGTCCATTACCTGGCTTAGGAAGTTATCCTGGGTTGCTTACAGCTCTCTGTGGTGCTTTTCCAGCAGATGTCAGGGTGGCTGAGGTCCCCCAGCAGGACAAGAGCCTGCAAGCGTGGTGCTTCCTGTAGCTGGAGTAAGAAGCTTCATCAATAGTCTCCCCTGATTGTGTGGTCCATAGTAGACATGAAGTATGAGGTTTCCTTTGTTATCTCAGTCTCTGATTCTCACCCATAAACTTTCAACCTGCTCATGTCTGTTCTTCAGAGACAGCTCTTCACAGTCTATCCATCTCTTTATGTAGAGGGCAACCTGTCTGCGCCTCCTTCCTTTCCTGTCCCTTCTGAACAGACTGTAGCCATTGATCACCACACTTCAGTCATGGGATCTGTCCCACCAAGTTTCAGTAATGGCCACTAGGTCATAGTCTTCTACCAGCATGGTGGCTTCCAGTTTCTCCTATTTGTTGCCCGTGCTACATGCATTGATGTAGAGGCACTTCAGCCAGACTGTTGGCCACATCACCTTCTCAGAGGAACACCCCTTGATTCCTTTGAAGTATTTCTCTGGTGTTTTCCTGTTGGCCTCTGTTACCTCAGAAGACTCTGACATATTTCCATAAGGCTTCAAGTGTGCTCCAGTGAGGTCAACATGTCTCAGGGTCACCAGCTCAGGGTCCTTGCTAGCACCCCAACCCTCTATCCTTGGTGTCCACAGCTTGTCATGCGTGAGCCTGATATCATTCCCCTCTCTTATCATGTCAAGTTTAAAGCTCAGTTGATGAGCCCTGCTAGCTCATGTGCATAGTATCTCTTTCCCCTTTGGGAAAGGTGAACTCTATCCAGCACTAGCAAACCTGGTGCTGTGTAGGCCATCCCTTTGTCAAAAACCCCAAAACTGTGGCAGTGGCACCTAACATGGAGCCATGTATTAATAGACTGCATCCGTCTGTGTTTTCTAGTGTTACTGCCCGCAACCGGAACAAGAGAGGAGAAAATCACCTGTGCTTCCGATTCCCTTGCCAACTGAACCAAGGCCTTGAAGTTTCTTTTGATAGCCCTTGGACCACAGGTCACAACTTCATTGCCACCCACATGGAAGAACAGTAACAGGTTGTAGTGTAAGGGCTGAACCAAGCTAGGAAGTTTCCTAGTGATATCCTTAACCGGGGCCCCAAGAAGGCAGCACACTTCCTTAAGAGAAGGGTCTGGCCAACATATTGGACCCTCTGTACCCCTCAGAAGAGAGTCACCTACAACTATAACCCTTCTCTTTTTCCTCATGAAGGATGTGCTTCCATGGTGCCTGGTGGAGGAGAGAATCACAGAATCACAGAATGTCAGGGATTGAAAGGCACCTTGAAAGATCATCCAGTCCAATCCCTCTGCTGGAGCAGGAACACCCAGATGAGGTTACACAGGAAGGTGTCCAGGCAGGTCTTGAATGCCTCCAGAGTAGGAGACTCCACAACCTCACTGGGCAGCCTGTTCCAGTGTCTGTCACCCTCACTGAGAAGAAGTTTCTTCTCAAATTTAAGTGGAACATCCTGTGTTCCAGTTTGAACCCATTACCCCTTGTCCTATCATTGGTTGTCAACGAGAAGAGCCTGGCTCCATCCTCCTGACACTCACCCTTTATATATCTGTAAACATTAATGAGGTCACCCCTCAGCCTCCTCTTCTCCAAACTAAAGAGACCCAGCTCCCTCAGCCTTTCCTCATAAGGGAGATGCTCCACTCCCTTCATGACCTTTGTTGCCCTGTGCTGGACTCTCTCCAGCAGTTCCCTGTCCTTCTGGAACTGAGGGGCCCAGAACTGGACACAATATTCCAGGTGTGGTCTCACCAGGGCAGAGTAGAGGGGAAGGAGAACCTCTCTTGACCTACTAACCGCCCCCCTCCTAATACACCCCAGGTACCGTTGGCCTTCCTGGCCACAAGGGCACAGTGCTGGCTCATGGTCATCCTGCTGTCCACCAGGACCCCAGGGCCCCTTCCCCTATACTGCTTTCTAAGGTGAGCCCTTCCTCAGCAGGTACCACCCCTGCTGAACCACAGCTTGTTGTTTAGCCCAAGGTTGGACCCTTGCTTCATTTTGGAGCTGATATTGCAATGCGCAGGGTGTGATACTCCTCTTTCCTTGCTGTAGGTAGAAGGACTGTCACCTTATGGCAGAATGCAATGACAGCCTAAGCCAGAGAGGACCCATACAGTCATGGGACAATTTTGGTTGGAAAAGACTGTCAGAATCATTGAGTCCAACCATTAACGTAACACTGCCAAGTCCACCTCTAAACTATGTCCCTAAGAACCCCATCTACACGTCTTTTAAACACCTCCAGGGATGGTGACTCCACCACTTACCTGGGCAGCCTGTTCCAATGCCCAACAACCCTGTGAAGAAATTTCTCCTAATATCTAATCTAAACTTCTAAACATGGTGCAACTCGAGGCCATTTCCTTTCATCCTAGCCAGTGTCTGGTGGTCTTGTTTTCCAAGCTCTATGTACTCCTGCTAACAGACTCATCTGATCATCCACTGTTGGCAGATAGCCATGAGCTTCAAAAATTTTCTTCTTTCCACAGCTCTGTCAGAGCTCCAGAGGAGCGAGCATGTAGATTTTTTAAGCTGTATTTACCTGTGCTTCCGCTTCCAAGAATAGCTGTGGCATGCACACACATCCTGCCCAGCATGGCAGGACTTTCCTGGTCAAGCTTTCTGTTATCGAGTGAAGTTTTATGAAAAATTCTCTGTGCACCAAAAGGGCTGGTAGAATTTATTAAAACATGGAAAGAGCCCAGATTGTCCAACTGAAACATACTAGAAGCTCCCCCTCAGAGTAGCCTGACACAGCAACACCATCAATAGCAGAGTGACAAGAAATCAATAATTATTGGCCTGAGTCACAGTGCCAAGCGGACCTACTCATTCAACCACTAACAGGATGGCTGAATTGTGAAGGGAGCTGCTGCCTCTCTCCAACATACACTTTTTCACGCTTCAGATACAACATGGTTTCCTTAAAGCACAATGTGTCCTGATGGAGGCGATTGCAGTTGTACAGGGACAGCAGAGTTGTTCCTGGCTCTGTCTTCCTACTGTTTGTCTGTGACCAGTGAAAGGAACCATGTTCAGATCTATTCTGATATTTACTGCCTTGTGAAACTCAAGAATACTTTCTAATAACAACACAAAGACTTTCATGCTCCTTTTGATTTTATGAGCTCATCTATCAGCACTGTTTTCAGGATTTCTTTTAAAGACTTTTATCTACAGGTGTACTAATTTTCTTGCATGATCTGCTTAAACTCACAAGTCTAGAGTAATCTCAAGAAAAACGTCACTTAAAGATGAATTTGTGGAACTCTGGGGGACACACAGAGGAATGTAACTCAGATTTATTTGATTCTTAGTGCTTTGTCTGTATGCTATGCCAAAGGCAAGAGCACACCTAGTTGTGGAGCAGACTGGGGTGTCCCTGCAGGGCTGGCATATCCAGTTCCCTGACCCTGCAGGGCTGGGTGCTGGTTACCAGCAGACATCACCAACAGGCATGCCTGGTTTTCAAAGATACACTTGGTTACGGAAGCAATTTATGAACCTAAAGAAGACAGGTTTTCCTGGTCCGGAACTTTCTGCTAGGAGAAAAAAAAAACCTCATCAAACCATGAAATAAGTACTTTGGCCCTGTTTCTTAAGACAAGAGGGTTTCTTCAGGTGCACAAACTGACTAATCAGCTCTGAAGAGAGATTGACAGTTAACAACTTTTAAACTTACTCGTCACTTGACCTGCTTTTCCAAAAAAGGGAAAGGTCTGACAGCCATTATGTTCTGCAATATTGAGGAAAATATCTGATCCCATGAGAGGGAGGCAGTGAGAAAGTCTTGCTGTGGTCAGTGATGGCAAGTCTGAGGCTGAAGCTCTAACAGTAACGTGTAGAGTGAAAGAAAACGGTGTCTGTGAGGCATTATCTGACTGCTTTGTTATTCATTGGTTCTGTCCTACGAACGTGTTGTGCATTTGCTCTGCATTTGGTAATTCCACACAACCAACACAATGAAGAATCACTAATGCACTAAGCTGCAAACTTGCGTCTCCATCTGCCAGGGATTAGCTGCCAGAAAAGGCAAATGTTTTCGAATTAAATACTAGAATAGCAATTACTTCTTACAATAAGGGCTGGAAAATCAGGCTGCGTTTTGCTCCTCTGATAAGTGACAAGTTTGTCTCACTAGCATTGCCCTGATTACTTGACCAGAAGCTGCATTTTTGCAGCTTTAGATCTTTGGATCTCTACCCTTGAACAGTCTGATAAAAATGAATAAAATATCGTGTGATGCAACCTGGAGAGTGCAAAGCTAGAATTTTATTTTAATTATTGTGAGAATATAGTTATGCAACTGACAGGATGACAGAGATAGAAATACACTAAAAGATTTGCCAGAGAAGTGTCCATTGATGTAGGCGTACATCAGTGTTCTCCTTTGTTTCTGTTGACATTGGTACACTTTATTGTTGCTTGGGAACAGGTGTGCACCACACTTCAAGGAGCAGCCCTAAGTGACCACTGCCTTTTCAGTTTGGTCATAATTTATGTTTGTAGAAAGCAGGTGAAGGAGATGATCGCCATTCTGACAGGACAGTGTGTAGCAGCACTGGTACAACATCACAAGCAGCAAGGCCACGGGGAATTCTGGCTATAGACCTGAATTAATCTCCCTGGACGCAGCCACTGAAGGTTTCCCTTTTCAGATTTGGTGTCTTAAGATTACGTGGTCACCTGAAGTAGTGTTTTGTACTCTGAGACTCCCTGTCTGAGTCTTAAAATTAGAAAAACAAAGCAGCCTGGTGTTCTGCCTCCACGGAATGTTTTTTCGTCTTCTCTGACATGCCCCAGCACTTAACCTCAGCAGTGGGAAATGCTAAGCAGTTTGTCAGTTTTGGCACAAAAGCTGATTTACAAGATGTGGTGTGTATTTTATTTTATTTTATTTTATTTATTTTATTTTAATTTCTGGCCCCTTCTTGTGGAAGTTTGCTGTAATAGGGTGTAAATAAATGTATGGTTAGAGTCCACATTGGAGCTGCCTGAAGCTTGAAGATGCTCATAGTAGTGACAAATTGCTTTCCTGTTTCTTAATCAGTATTCTTCTACCCTCAACAGCCAATTAAGAGACCATATATTGTACATGCATCAATTTGCAGGATGCTTTTTCAGTGCTTGAATTAGCATGATACACAGGAAATGGCTCATGAAACAGGTAATCCCTTGGCTAGGCATTAAGTTTACATCAATTTCTACTGCTTTTTGTGGTCATCACATTGTTTGCAAAGATACACAGCCCTGAAAGGAAAACCTTCCTTCTGAACTTCTGTAGTTACTCTGTACTCTAGCACCTGCAGGAGGAGGCTGTATGCTGTGCTACTGCTACTTCATTTGAAGCCTAACGAGGAGCTTGATTTTGCCATATCAGAACAAACAGGGGTTGTTTAAGTTGGATGCCAGACCTCCCAGAGAGAGACCGTTAGCCAGAGGTTTTGTATGATGCTTATTCTTGTGCAAGAAAACAAAGTGGGGGCTTGTCCCTAGGAGCTTGCTGTCTAAGACAGGCACAGTGTGCTGCAAACAAGTGAATACTTCAGCAAGCAGTGAAATTAATAGCGTTTGCTTTCCATAGTGTTCCTCTCCGATCTGATGGACATAGGTAGAGATGGAGGATGACCTAAGTACTGGCAAAAGATTTGTTTGTGATTAAGAGTGTTTGTAAAGTCTTCTCATCACCTGGATCTTGCTTTATCATGTTCTTCCTGTGGTAAGTGTCCTTTTAGTAGGGGCTATGTGTGTTCTCACTTCTGCACAGCCAGCTACTAGTGACTAATCACCTTTTTGTCTCTACTGTCAAGTTGAAAATGACAATGGATGCAAAGGTGGACAAGTAGCCATCTACAGTCCTCATTTCTATAGGGAACCTAGCTAGGGCAGGTAGAGTGGAAGCACGGGAGGAAAATGGACATATTTATACGAGGAGCTCTAATTGCTTTTTGAAATTTTTGTTGCTCTCAGCTTCTTCTTTCTGGTCTCCAGGAGTCTTCCATGTTTTCACTGGGCAGAGGCAATTGAAGGAAGCAAAATGAATTGTTCTGTGTTGAATTCTTTGATATTTTTGTAGAAGAAAGTAAGGAATCACAAACAATTATTTTGATCTTGATGGGAATTTAACTGGAAGTAGAGCATAGTTTTAGTATTGTTCAAATCAAGGGTGTCAACATGAGCAGTTGCATAGGATTACTTAGAGGATTTAGGCTGAGAGTGTCCTTAACTAGTAAGAACCACCATGTGAGATCTTGATTTCTGTTATTGCAAGGAATGGCACAAACCCATGCCTGAAGTCGATGTCTGGTCAGTGTCACAGAGGCACCCCGAGGCTAATTTAAGGGACAACAGGGTCCAAAACAACTTTTATTAAACCGGTAGAGAAACAGGGTTTTAGCACTTCAAAAGTGACTTAAATATAGGTTCGGGTATCAGTTGAGGAAAATTATTAAGGGGCAGCAACTGGTACAACAGGCGGTCCGCAGAGTGCATACACGTGGCTTCACCCAAAACAATGCCGGAACCACCCCCGAGTCCCAGAGGAGTACACACTTGCCTGAACACGGTGTGGGATTATTCTTAAAGAGATAAAGGTAAAGCGTACGCTCACGATTCCGCAAGGGTAAATTTATAATACACTCGCAATTCTGCGAGGGTTAATTTACTTGTACGTGTGAATGTGCATGGAGTACTACACGTGCTTATGTGGAAGCACGGGAGGAAAATACACTCGCAATTCTGCGAGGATAAATGTATAATATACTCGCAATTGTGCGAGGAAATAAAGTTACACTCGCGATTGTGCGAGGAAATAATTTAAAGTACGCGTGCAAATGTGCATGGAATAAAGTTACACTCGCGATTGTGCGAGGAAATAATTTTATACGTGCTTGTATTAAGCACGGGAAGTTACACATGCATATGTGCACGGAAAGGATAAATATACTCGCAACCCTGCGAGGGGTTTTACTCACACACGTGGCGGCAAGGCAAGCGGGGTCTCCATCCCGGGGGGTCTCGGCAGCAGTATCTTCAACTCGTGCTCCGAGAGACTGGCGACAATGGGCGGAGTCTCGACGAGAGTCCCGTTTTTATACTGGCTGATCAGACCTGACTGTAGGCATTCTAGAAGCTTCTCTGCACCCCCACACCGTGTGTGGGGCGCCCCTGAAGCCTCCAAACACCCCCCACACTGGTCACAGGCGCCCAGCGGCTCACTGGCGCCTTGGCACTGCCTTCTCCTAATGGCCCTGGCCAGGGTGCTCTGGGCCAAACAAAAGAAGCTGTCAGCCTCAAGTAGCAGAGAGAGGGAGATGTGCCTACTCCCTCCATACTGAAGGAGGGGGCGGGGAGAGAGGGGGGTTTGCATTCTGCCACAATCAGCCAGAGCCAGGACATCAGAATCTGGGTATAAATCATGTCAGATAGAAAAGTCAAACCAAACCAACCAAGCAAAGCTACTACAAAGCAGGTAGGATTAAAATGGAAATGCCACTGACAGATTTGTTGAATGTGGCTTTAAGGAGGTGTGTTCTTTACATGTAAAATCCCCAGCAATATGACGTCTGGAAACTTCCACACCTTTGAGAGTAAGGAGCAGAATGCATCTTGCACTGACAGACAGCTGTAGAACAGTCTTCACCGTCAACATTAAAATTGGGATAACTTTTATAAAACTAGAGAAGGCCATTCACACCCAGACACACTAGCAGTATGGCTGGGGAGGAAGCCAGCTGTCCTTGATATCCCCAAAGATTAGCCTGGGAAAACAACAGAGAGGCAATAAATGAGCAACCTATAGTGCAAGATGTTGGCACACAAAAAGCTAAATTATTTGACAACGCAATCTGATACTTATCAGCCTGGTACACCAGTAAAGCCCATCTCTAAAACATTCTTATTTTGCCTCAAGTTAAAGCTGGCTATCTTTGCTACTGACAAATAGAGCAGTGTCAGGCACATCATTTTGGTCTCCTGATCTTAAATGATGACAAATCTGGAACACATTTAGGATTTGCCTTGGAAAAGAAGATGAAAACCAAGGATTTTATAGATTTCAGTTTGTGCATACCTGTTGGATGTGTACTATATAAAGCTTGCTTAAAAAAAGACCTAAACAAATAGTAATTCCAACCTTCCCTCTTGCTACTTGCAGAGGAAAACATGGCACAGATGCTGTCAGCCTGCAAGTGTCAAGACAAAAATTGTGTCTACACACTACTAAGACAAAGCTGTGAGAAATGTGTTGTTTACTTATCCATTTTATTTTAAAATTCATAGTCTAAACCGTTTTAACATTTTTTGCCCATCTTTATTGATCTTGAAGATCTTTTATCATAAAAACAAATCACTGCAGAGCAAAATCAGCTGTTCAATAGAACACAGCCTGCTACGCTGCAAAAGAAATTGCTGGATAATTAAAAGCAGACTTTAACCAGATTGTTTGGAGCACATTCCTCATACAGGTGGTTGTGGCTGGCATATGAATGAGGGATAAGGTGCTCCATAGAGCCTTGTTAGTATAATCTTGTTAAAATGAGCATTATTTTCTTATTTTTTGATAGACCTAGATAGCAGCAGGAGGAAATATTTAAATGCTCAGACAAGGCTTAGGGATCTGCATCAGTGTAAGAAAACATTATTTTGAGGATGCCAGAGCCCTGTTACAGGCTGCCCAGAGAGGCTGTGGAGTCTCCTCTGGAGACATTCAAACCCACCTGGACACCTTCCTGTGCGATCTGCTCTGGTGAACCTGCTTTAGCAGGTGGGTTGGACTGGATGATCTCCAGAGGTCCCTTCCATCCCCAGCCATTCTGTGATTCTGTTTCTTCTTCGTCATGATTTTCCTCCAGTGTTTTCATTTGATCTGTCTTTCCAAAGTGAATGCAGGACCTGGCTTCTCTAATCTGTCAAATCCACTGGAAGGTGAAAATATCTATCAGGAGGACAATTCTTATTAATTTCTGCTGGTCAGCAGTAGCTGGAGAAGGACTAATAATGCTCAACCTGGGAACAGTCCATCAGACCTTTGTTACACAGACATGTTGCATTTTATGCCCACAACATCTAGCAATTGCTGATTAGATGTTACCACCGCATGAAGTCACCCTATCAGAGTTTCAGGTGTAACACTGTGAAAGACCTATACAAACCTGTATTGAATGGGCAGCTCCTGCTAGTTTTGATGCTCATGTGGCGTGCTGGTATTGTCAAGTTCCAGAGCTGGAACCCTAAACATGACATCTTGAAGAAACTTCAGAGCTATTACCTTCTAACAGGTACCACACCAAATGCATTCTAATGTCTACATACATTTTGGATTTTGTTGTTGCACTGTAGTTTTCCACAAACTGAAACTGCTTTTTAGAGTCTTGTCATCTTCTGTGCATTATTAATAGCTCACAAAGTGCTATCCTGGGTCCGACAGGACTGAGTTACCAATGAACAGACTTTACTGAGTTCACAGGCTGGGGAAGGCATGCAAACTCTCTCTTTGTTTTTCCATCCTTCTCACCACTGCCTTCTGAAACAGAACAGATGCCACTTTTGCAGGTGGCAGGGGAGCCTGCTCTTCTCCTTGTCTGTGATCGTGACACTTCACTGGCCATAAAAATCTATTTATGTGGCCTCAGTGTTCTTTAGATGTTAGTTCCTCCTATGCAGGGCTTTTCCTGGCAGAATATTTTTCTGTTGTCCAATGCCAAAACAAAAATACTCTGTATCACCTCAGTCTTCTTCGAACAGTTGTCCATTTTTGTATACTTAGGTCTATATATTTAGCTGAAGGCCTTATCATCAAGAAGAACATGGAAAATTGTGGCTCATTGTGTATCCCAGGAGGAGAGGGAGAGCTACGAGGAGCACTACGGTAAACAGCTTTTAAATAACTAGGATTATTCTACACAGTTCTATCACAATAAATCTCAAGTATTTTACAGGTTTATTGATATTTCTGGACAAGCTTGGTTTGTTTCTGTGGAAACACCTCTTTCACCCCCATTTCCCAGAAGCTGTGAACACTGGTACCTCGCAGTTTGGGAAGCCCAGGCTGAGCAGCACTGCCAGTGTGGATGCTTTGAAGTGCCCACCTTGGCCAAGCTGTCTCAGAAGCAATGAGTCCTACTGCTGAGACATCTCCTGCCTGAGTGGGCAAAGCGACTGGCAAAAGCGTGTCTGAGAAACACTGAGCCGCACGGCTTGCCGGCCCTGCAGAAGCCAGTGTCCATGGCACAGTAATGTTGTCATGGCCCAGTAATGTTGTCATGGCCCTTGTCAGCTATTTCACAATTGTGGTAGCTTTTTAAACACCTTCTTGCCCTTCTTTCATGGGTTATGCCTGGGGGACAACTACAGGTGTGACTACAGTTCCCTGTGGCTCTCCCCAGTTGCTGCCATCTCATGGGCAGGCTGCCCTTAGCTGTCTGGGAACTGGTTGTGTCCCCCTCCTCCTTGAGGGGAACCCAAGTGCCCAAGGGCTGAGGGAGTTTTGTGTGAGAGGATAGAGGGTAAAGCACAGCTTTAGTGGTAGCAACAGCTTCGTTGTGTCACCACTGTGCCGAGATTGTCTGAAGGACACACCTGTCCCCACAGCGCTTGGTGGTGGTTGAATCTGCTTTCCAATGGTGCATGGCCTCCAGGGGCAATATATCCTTGGCAAACGCTTGTCCCAACATCTTGATGCACGGACTGCAGGACTGCCACAAGTCGAGGGAGAACTGGTATTTTGTTCCTGTGAAGACATACATTGCAGCCCATGTGTCCTTCTCGCTGCAAGCGGAGTGTGACTGGACATCGGTGGCTGTTCTTCATTGCAGTGTGTGCTTCAGCAGGACACCTGGTGATGGCAAAGGCTGATGCTACTTAATGGACAAGGTAAAATGTAAGCAGCCAGCAGTCTGCCACCACAGGAAGAAATGCAGTGGTAGACCAGTGTTCAAGAGTGTCATGATGTTTGTTCGTTTTAACAAGTAGTTTAATCTCAGTTTATCTCCTTTAGTCTTTAAGTATGGGTTGAACATCTCTGTACTGCATGGGTGCTAACGATGTACAACTTGGCACATTTCTAAAGCAAAGGTGGAAAATATGTCTGCAAGCGCGGGAGTGAACGAGATGAGAGCTGGGAGGGAAGCCCGTGGGATGGTGAGTTTGCTGCTTCGGACGCTGATGGGAAGTGAGGGCAGGGAAGACCTCCTGCTGTAGGAGGTGAGACCTTCTCACACCAGCGCTTTGGAATATTTTGGAATCTGATGTGCTGGCACAGACAGACTAAGCAGCAGGGTTGTGGCTTTTTGCAGCCTCCTGAGGTTATTGGTACCATCTCAGAGCAGTGACCTGAGCAGGCTGCTGCCTTCTGTGAAGTCTCCATTCTTTATTGACCAAATGTATTGCTCAGCCTGGGGAGAGTTCTTCTTCCCTGTTCCTTCTTCCTTCCCTCCCTCCCCCCAATCAGATAATTCAATGATTTAGACTGAAATAACAGCAATGATCATTAGCAAGAGTCAGAAAGGGAATTGCTATGCAAAACAAACAAACTTTCAGCAGCAGTGCATTTATAATATACTCTGCAGCACATTTAATAATATAATTCTCTAGTGCACCTGGATGTTTAAATATATCTGTGAAGGAGAAAAGCCACTGGCTCACATAAAATTGGTCTGAAGTATATCATTAATTCTGATACACTGAAAATTCAGCAAGCCTACGCTGAGTTATAATGTTGGGCTTTTTATGGGTAATTTCATGCAAATGAGAAACATTTTTCTTTCATGCATGCAGATTTTACTTAAGGTGATGACTCTTGGTTTAGTGAAAATAAACTTATTTTGGAGCATATAAGCTTTTTTGAGGTTGTCTCCAGAACAGCAAAAGATTACATGAACAGTGTCTAAAGTCTCATGAGAAGCCTAAACATGGAAAAAATACAGACTTTGAAATAAATTGCTCATTTCCTTGTCTGTGACTAAAATGCATGTTTCCAGGATCTGGGCAGATGGCTTTTATATTTTCAGAACCTATCAGGTTTTTGCTTGGAAAGTGAAAAGTTTGTGATTTTTTTTGACCTTTCATATTTATCTCTGCTCCATTTTTTGTGCTTCTGAGGCACCTCCAATATTCTGAGGAAATACTGATTTATATTTCACAAGCTGTTTTGTGCTCATCACACAGTATTGAACTGTGTCCAGTCAAAGATCCACTGTGCATGAGACTTTACAGAAAGCATTTGTCCTCTGTGTAACTTATGCGGCTGCAAGAATTTTCAGTTGGTGCTCTTTGCAATCAGCTATGTAAGTGTCAGTACACGAAAATACACAAAAATACATGGATACAGCACAGGATTTTGTTACAGTTGGGATGTGAGCATAGCTCATGCAGACATGGCCAGAACAGGCTGAGGCTGGCTGAGCCATCTTCTTGTAGCAGTGTAGCTGTGAAATATCAAATCCAGGTGAGCAGCTTGGTTTATATGTGCAGTGCTGATCTCTGCTGCTGTCTTCCTCTTGCATCTGTGTTGCCACGGGTATCTGAATTAGGAAATTTTGAGGTAGCTCAGGCGTATCTTGCAGACAAGATGCTTTGTCTTCATCAGAAACTTGTGGAAGTGCAGCTCAGGGGTTTCCAGGCTGTGGTATATATGGCACCATTGTTGTGGGGACCTGTGGCAGCAGATTCCAGCTGCAGGAGGTGCCCCAGATTCCTCAATTTCTTGGCAGACTGACTAAATCTTGCCGGTGCATTTAATTGTATTGGTGTGTCCAACTTTCTCTTCTGACTGTGTGACCTTTTAACACCTTCAATCCAATGGTACAGTATATCACGTTTTGTCTTAGGCCACCATCTGCCAAGATCTGGAGAGCACAGTCTGTGGTGGCACCACATCACAGCAAGAAAGCAGTGGCAACATCCATCTCCTGTCATGGAAACACCATGGCTGAGACAACCTGGATTGATTCAAACATTCCCTCCAGCGGTGCTTCCTCAGTTGAGCCACACATGTGCTGAGCGCTTGCTCTGCCTGCCCCAGCCACTTGTCTCTCCTTGTTCTGGAGGAAGGGTGAGGTGAACCAGCCCCCTGCTCTGAACTGCATCTCCATCCCTGAGAAGCCCATGTGAGGAATCAGTGACACCCACATCAGATCAGAACTGATATTGTAAGAACCTTGCCAAAACCAAATGATGTTAGGTTAGGACCACAAGCTGCTACTAAGAAACCGCTTTCACATTTTGCCATCGCTCTCTGCTCTTTTGGTATTTGTACCACTGCAGATAAGGCAGGAGAGATTCACTCTGCTTATTCTGTGGCGGGTTTTGAGGAGCTGTGCAAGCTGCAAGGCAGTGATAGTGTAGTTCTCAAGTCACAAAACCTGACTTAATTGTAAAGAGGCAAACTAAAGGAAAATTGGCCAAGTTAGTCTCTTTCATTGTGGACTAGGAAAAGTGGGAGTGTATTTTCATGTCAAAGAAGAAAGAAATCTTTCCATATGAAATTGCTGTCTACATGGAAAGACAGTGATGATTAGGGCACTAAGTGAATCAACAGCGGTAGAAATATCACGGTGCAGTGAAATGTGGCAATACCTCATTACTGGGCAATAATGTTCCTGTTAATGTCATCATAGGAGAACATTACTAAGAATTAAAAAAATGAATAATAGAAAACAACTTTTCTTCCAGGGCAACGTACCTGATCTCCAGTGCAAGACAGTCTACTAGGAGATAATAGCTAGAAGCTGTGTATTATGGGCAGATGAAAAAAGGGCAGCGAACCATGATGAAGGGAAAATTGCCTTTCCATCTGGAGTTATTAGCTGAAGAAACTCTTTTGAAGCAAACACATTTTAAGGAAATATACAGTAAGGCATCTGGAAGTAGATTTTTTTTTTTTTTTTTCTCCTCAGATGATAAGTTTCTGGTGCAGTCTGCAGAAATTATTACCATTAGTGAAATTAATACAGCAGTCGCCCTCATACATATATATATATATATATATATATATATATATATATGTATAAGGCTTTTTCCATGTCTAATATGTGATTTTCTCTAAAATCCTGTACTTTAATGTATGACCACTGTCCTCCCATCTGGGAGGTGCAAGAGAAGACTTTTCTTTGAAATCCATTTGCTGACCTCAGCAAAATGCCAAGCTTCTGCTAAGGGTGGAAATGAAACAGTAACTGGGCTCACTCCTCAGATGTGCTTTTGAAACTGATGGGCCCTGAACATATAACCCCTCCTTGCACCTCTTGTGGACTGATGAAGAAGCTATGAGGAAACCAAGGACAGGTATTTGTTTCCTGCCCTGCCTCTTGGGAAAATGATCTGCGACTCTCTGAGAGTCTTTCCTCATTTACAGAAAGGAGATAGGATTCCCCCCATCTCAATATTCTCATCAGTGCAGGAAATGTGCCAGGCGAAACACAATACACGTAAATACACATAGGGACTGCTCACGGCAATTTTCCTCAGGATGTCAGCAAGGATTGAATCAGACTCCAAAGGTTTGAAACTGTGGGATTGAGCAGAATTTTGGAGTCCTTAAGATCTTATGCTGTTGTCCAAAAATTTGCAGTGTCTACAACTGTTCTCCTCCAGAACAAGGAGAGATAACCTTGCTGTCCATAGGAGATGTTCCTAAATAGCTACCAAGCACCACTTTCCCTACCCAGAGGTTTGTGGAAATATTAATGATTGCTCTTCAGCAACCAAAAAAATAATTCTGTCAAAAACTCTGGGTGTTCCTGATTTTTAATTGCATAATCTAAAGCAATTACAGTGTCATTTCAAACTCTGTTTTACTGCAGCTTTTTCTTTGTGGGTTGCCTGTCTCATTGTCAACAGGACAGGAGTGAGTAGGTGGAGGAAAGTTCTGTGACTCCTCTCCTGGTGTTTTGTTTGACTGTCTTGTCTTGTGCTATCATGACAACTTGGAGAACATAACTGATACTTCAGCATCTGTTGGTACTGACCGAGAGCCTGACATTTTTCTAAACCCAGGAGCAATCTCACTTTATTCAACAACTTTTATATGCCAGTGGTATTTTCTGCATACATGTTGCTTCATTCTTCAAAACATCAAGAGAAAATGAAATGCTTCGCTGCAAAACTCTTGAGTTATCTTGAAAACCACTAGCAAAAGACAGACAGACTGAGAGAAGCTGTGAATTAATTATTGTCTCCGAAGAAGGCCTTGACCTTCATTTGTGAAGTACTAATTTATAGTGAAGCCTGACTTCCTCTTCCTCAGATGCTGTTAGCTGTGTAGTGCAAGGTTCACATTACTTTTGTTGAGGGCTATTAATGAGTCAAAGGAGACAAAAGATTCTAAGTCAAGATTGGAAGCAGAGGGGTTCCTTTGGGAGGCCATACCAGAGGAGCGGGAATGTTTATGTCCCACCAAAACAACTCCTAAAACACACCGTCATACCACCCAAATTGCATCCTGCAGGGTAAAGTAGACTGTGTCTACAGAAGAACTCCAAAGCTGATGAAGAGATGTGGCTTGCTGGTTGCTAGCAGCCTGCCCCAAAACCATCATGTCAGGGAACGTGTGTCTCAGTCTTGGGAGAGTGAGGATGGAGACAACAATGGAAGCAAACTCATCCTCTAGGTCACACAGCAAACGCGTGGCAGGGCTGTGACCTGAGGTCAGGCTAAGGAAGCAACACACTTCTGAGAAGAAAGAGTTGGTGTACAAGTACCATCAAGAACTGCATACAGCAAATTCTGGTGATTCAAGATTTATATTGGTTCTAGATATCAGTCCAAAAGTGTTCTCATAGAGGATGCATAGAAGCTGTTTTTCAGGACAAATGGATGTCTTGTCCCACTTTGGAGTGTTTTGGAGACTCAGAATACCATGACAGCAAACTATGTATTCTCAATAATTGAGCATACAGTTTTGTCTCTTGTTCTGTAGTCTTAGGATTTCATTCACAGAAATGCATTCTTAGTGATACTAATGTCCAGGAAAAGTCCAGGAGAAGAAATGTATTGATGATTTTAGTGGCATATGTAAAACTGAGTAGCCCAAAGCTCCTGTCGTTTCCACAAAAATACATAGGTAGTTTGGTTTTGACTTATTCAGCTGGAGGAACACTGTTGTTCAAGTGGGAGAATAATAGATGAGGGTGGTATAATAGTTTAGCAGCACTAAATTATTCAGCAATGTTGATTCTGTTCTACCAGCTTGTTAGCTCAAGATGCTTGGAAAAATTACCATTCCTTCTCAAAACCTGCCAACAGAGCATTTACCTGAGCAGAGACCTTCAAAAAGACTGTTGTTATTTATGGAACCATTGAAGGTGATTCCTGGTGGACTGTCCATGTTACAAGACAGCAGGGGAGGAGGAACAGAACCTTCCTACAGGAGGTACTTATTTATATCCTTTATTAAATGATCATGATGTTTCACTGAATGTTGATAAGTCAAAATTCCCGTGCTTAAAGCTGAATGTCATGATAAAAAGCAAGGACAGAATTATACTCCATCGTAGCTTGATGGAAGTGTGAATTAATTGACTGTAAGAGGTAGAATTAACAGAGCGATTCGAGTTGGAGAGGATCTCTGGAGTTCTGTGATCTCATCTCCCTTTCAGAGCAGGGCCATCAGGTTGCTCAACGCCTTGGGCAGCTGAGTTCAAATATTTGCAAGGCTGAAAACCCCACAGCCTCTCCAGGCCTCTGTTCTGGTGTTTGACCAGCTTTGTGGTGACCAGAGATCCTTTCTCCTGCTGGGACGAGTCCAGCTCTACCTTCTCCATAGCTTCTCTGCAGATAACGGGGGAAAGTTCGAAGTCACTCAAATGACTATCCCAGTTATTAGGTCTTCTGCATTTTTCATTTGTCTAGGTTGGCACTGAACACCTTTGCTTCACTGACTGTGGATTTGTACCATTGATCATGTCTAAAGAAAAAAAAATCCTGTGAGAGAGAAGCTGCGTGAATTGGCAGTGACACCGAAGATATTAGTGCACGACCACAGCCAAGAAGTACCAACTTACTGCAAATCCTCACCCAGAGGACTCACCTTCTTTCTGTTATGTCCCTGTGTCAACTGATTTTTAAAAAGAGTTCCTTCCTTCTTTGAGCAAACCAGTCCTTGTCTTCTTTGTACTTCATACATTTTGAAACAGAGTTTCCGCAAGCTGTGAAAAACAAATTCTACATTAAATAAAAGCAAGGTGTAGCACGACGGGTCTTGGTCTCTTCTCCCAAGTGGCAAGTGATAGGACAAGAGGAAATGGCCTCAATTTGCACCAGGGCAGGTTTAGATTGGATATTAGGAAAAATCTCTTCGCGGAAAGGGCTGTCAGGCTTTGGAACAGGCTGCCCAGGGCAGTGGTGGAGTCATCAGCCCTGTAGGTGTTTAAAAGACATATAGATGAGGTTCTTAGGGACATGGTTTAGAGGTGGTCTTGGCAGCTGCGTCAACGGTTGGACTCGATGATCATAAAGGTTTTTTCTGTCCAAAACGACTTAATGATTCTATGATTTCGGAGGTCTTCTGAAGCCTTCTTCCCCCAAAATGATATTTTCTGTTGGAAATAATTTGTCCAGAGTCAAACAAATCCTCATCAAACAATTAGAAACTTGCTTTATTTTTCTTAGGAAGGACTGACGTTGTTATCAAGGTCTGGTAATGCCCATTAGCACGTGAATGCCACAGCTTGAGTATGAAATACGCGTATTGCATAATTTTTAAATTTCACAGCTCTCAACACACTTGTGTGTGTATGATTTTTTATTCATTCCCTGAGCTACATGCTGTGTGTTGCCTCTAGTTTACACCTCTCTGTAATGTGGTTTTACTGGTTATTAGATTTCTAGATCCTGTCATAAATTTAACACTTTTTTTTTTTTTCTTTTCTAAATGGTGAATAGTGTGTCTTAATATTTGGACTTGTAACTGTTCTGACAGAATTTCAGGTATCTGGTGGCTTATGAGTGGCAATAAAATGTATTTGTTTAACCTGAGAGATTCAGTGAAGAAAAACATATTTTAAGAGGAATAAATATTGCCTTTTGGTGAAATGTTATATTGTTTTGTTAGTAGAACTGATGAATAAACTGTCAAAACTCTTTCGTGCCTTACCATGTGGTTCCCAGAATAAGTAATTCTCTTAGAGGAGGAAGTCTTCATGCATAGTTCTGGTGTTGCAGAAGACTAGCATTTGTTTCCTGGGGTTCGGTGGAAATATCTGAAATACAGTGGTTTGGTTGATCTTTGCTGATTTGGAGCAGACAGCTGGAAAACAGCAAGTTTGCAAAACTGTTCTTTTGTGACAGGATGCAAAGTAACTCCTGGTGTCTTCCTCGGTTCCCTGTAGTCTGCGACGGGCTCCCATCCCCGGAATGCCTCAGGACAGGTATTTCACCATGTCAGGAGCACATGCCAGGGAACAGCGTGGTGGAGGGAGGAGATGAAAGATGTGATGCAGCATAAATCCTGAGGTTACTGGCAGAACGCTGCTTTACGAGGACAGTTTGTGCAGGCACACACACATGCTGCTGGGGAAGACAGGAGATGGTTGCTGTGTTGAGATTTGAAACGGCTGCAGCCCAACATTGCTGATGTGGCCCACAACTGGGTATCTGTTCCCCATCCAAGTCCAGGTGCAGAAGGTGGTTTCAGGTTTTTTCCTAATCTTCTTCTTAGAAGCCACCAAAAGGATCCTTGCAGTTTCAGAAAAGGAAAGCACTTACAATGGCACAGGCAGGCAGAAGAGGAAAAACTCCGACTTGGAAATCCTAACAGCATGAGACAGTGAATGGAATGAAAAACTGGTGGATGTCCAGTGCTGTGCAAATATCCTGCTGTGTTTTATCTCATTGCTCTCCACTCAAGTGGTAGTGTCTGGGACACAGATTTACCCACAAGGAACATTCATCCTCTCACCAGCTGTAGCAGGTGAGGTCTTGCAGGCTGGTGCTTGGCTGTTACCAACCTGAGGCCAACATTGGCTGTTGTGATCTAGAGGTGGAGACTTGGGTATGCTCATGCTGGTTGTTACAGGCACCTGCTGCCTCTTGGAAGCAGGAGAGGCCACCTTGCTTCTTCATAGCTAGTCATATAATTAATGGAATCACTCCTACTAATCACCCCAAAAGTAGAAAAAGTTATCATGCATCAGTCTGGGAAGTGGAGAAAAATTAGAACTAGTGTAAAATAGTGAAGTTCAAAGCAGTACATTTTGTTCTTGTGTTCTTGAACTGCTCATGCTACAATGTGTGAAACAACCTGCATTCAAGAGTCCAAGTCCTTTAAAATTTGAACTTTTCCATATTTGCAGTATCTGAAGCGGGTGGATTGCATTTTTCCTGTCGTCTCTCTTGCCTCCTGCTGTTTCTGCATAAATGCAAGCAATCTGTCTTGGTTTCTGTCTACGGATGTATTGCACTGCAGGTTTAAATGACAGGTTCATCGTTTCCTGGAAAATCTTACCAGACAGGTTCTAAAAATATTTTCATATCTCAGAGTAACTATAATCCGACTAAGTAAGTGAGAAAAAGAAGAACAGTTATTTACTGCTCTGTCAGAATAAATGAATTTTTTGGAGAGGGTGTGTACCTGAGCAATATGACATTTAACACTAGCCTCTCAGTTACATACAAACTGCTTGACACAGTGGTAGCCAGCATAAGCTCTCCTTGGAAAAAACTTCAGCGGATCCCCATAGGCACATTCTCTAGGATTTGTTCTGTTTTATGGTTCAAAATGGAGGAATTCCTCCAGTTTCTGCTAGCTTGGCAAATCAGAGCTTCCTGCCTTAACATGTCACCAGACAGAGAACAATCCTTTCTCTTAAAAACAAGTTGTCAGTGGTATAAATTCACTGTGCCAGGTACATAGGAGCGTTCTTCAGAAAACAGGATCACTGGTCACTTTTATATCCATTGCTGAATCACTTACGAGGTTTGGAGAACTGAGGTGACACTGTAAGTGCCTTACGTCATTTGTGCAAACCTCTCTCCAAGGGCACACATCTCAGGGGAGAGCACTGTCCTTTAGAGTATTGATGCACTGGCTGGTGTGTCAGGACTGCAACTCATATTGCACGGGACAGGTCCAGGATGGCCATAGGCTTTGACATGGCATCTAAGTGGGTTAGCCAAAACAGTGGGCTCAAAGGCACCCAAAGCTCAACTTCAATAAAGGAGGGTATTGTACTGCAATTCAGTTACCTGCCCTGGCTTAAATTTGACACTAGCATGAGTAACTACCCAGGTTTGATTCTTCAGTCATCATTTGGAAATTTGCCAATTCATGACATACTAAGGGAGTTTTCCTAGGAAAGCTTTGGTTTCTTTTCCTTCTTTTTTTTTTTTTTTTTTTTTTTGGAAAGCTAATTAAAGCACTGCAATAATGCTATAAAGTAATCATAGGCTAGATTTCTTTCCCAACCTTAGCTGTGTTGTGTTTTTCCCCTAAATGCTGCTCTTTCAGTGTTCATCTGTCCTCCTGACAAAGGTGGGTTCAAGCTCAGAAAATAACAAGTCCAGCAGCCTTTATAAAGAGCCAGATTTTGAGAATATCTTGGCAGCCAGAGAGGTTAAAAGGAAAATATGACCTGAAATATCCAGAGGCAGGAATTCCCATTGACCTCCTGCAGGTACAAATACATCTGGATACCTTAATGTGCAGCACAGCAAAAATCATTAGAACACAAATAAATTATGAGCCTTTCTGAGGTGGTTCACTTGGATTTCTTTCCCTTAGGACCTGACTGATGCCATGGGAATGCATGGTTGGTATTCTGAATTTTCTGGGCATTGTGGGCAGAGCCTGGCCAGCAGCTAAGCACCCACACAGCTGCTCACTCACTCTCCTGCAGGACAGGGGGAAAAAAAAAAAGTAAAGCATGATAACTTGTGCATTGAGATAAAGACAATTTAACAGGTGAAGCAAAAGCTGCATGCACACAGAGGACAAAGAAAGGGTTTAGTCACTACTCGTTGGTAGGCGGATGTTTAGCCATTTGCTGTAAAGCAGGGCCTCAGCACATGTGACAGATGCTTGGTGAGTGGAGAACAAAGGCAACAACCACAAGCATTGCTGCTTCCGCCTCCTTTCCTTGAGATTTTCTTGCAGACCATGACATTACATGATATGGAGTATCTCTATGGTCAATTTATGTCAGCTGTCCTAGCTGTGTACCCTCTTAACTTCTTGCCCACAGGAGGGCAAGGTGGCAGTGTGAGGAGCAGTGACAGCCTTGACACTGTGCAGCACTGCCCAGCAATAGTCAAAACATTAGTGTGCTGTTAAGGCTATTTTGGTAAAAAATGCAAACCATAGCACCTTGTGGACTGCTGTGAAGGAAATCAACTCTGTCCCAGCCAGACCCAGTACAATCTCCACCTCCTGTTCCATGTAATTTGCATCATGGTCAGGTCCTCCACTGTCCAACAGACCCTCATCAGCCATCAACCCCCTTCCCATTCTTCATTATGTACACCTATATCCCTCCCTTACTTTATGGACCACCCTTGTGAAACGTCCATAAATATCTATTGATTTAATTTAGTCCATGGCTTTGGCTCCATCTTTTTATGATGGTCGGGACAGGGGAGGCAGCATGTTGTGTTGAGTTGTTGTGCTCCAAAACCAGCTCAGTCTGGGTTACTGCTGCACTTGCCCAGTTTCATCCAAGGCCTCTCCTACATCGGATGGGGTGGTTCCTGCTTTAGTACCTTCTATAACACGGAAATCAAATAATGAGATACAACTGTTCATACATTCATCACACTGGGGCAGATCTAGCTTCTTCTCTAGTTGTTTAGTTGAGATACGAAAAGGACTAGTCAAGCCACAACTGAAATTGTGATTGGTAACCCAGACTACTAGTTAGTGGTTGAAGTCTTTTGTCTTCAGAGGATAAAAAAACACTTCCACAATGGAAAAAGCAGTTTCTGCACCCAGGAATGGTCTTAGACTGGTCTTTCATTTTCAAGAATAAAGGACAACCTAGTATATGCATCCCTATAGAAATAAATTGTACAAAAAGTCACATATCTTCTGTATGAAGCTAAGCTCAATAAAAGGATACTAAAGCCATTATAATGTTACAGGGCCCTAAAGTTGTTAAATTACAATAATATCAGTGATAAATACATGAACTGATTGTTCAAGAATTTCTATTGTCTGTTTAAGAACCATAGTGAAAAAATCAATGTAGCTTGCACAAAAGAAAAGAAAAAATAAATATTCAAAATCATCAGGCAATGAATTTACCCTGGGATTTTTGTTTTCAATTTTATTCCTAATGAGTTAAAAATTATTTTTGATAACCATACAGTTTAAAGATAGTGTAATCTGGCATTCTTAGAATGGTAAGAAGTGGAAAGGTACACAGCAAAGTGCTTTTGCTATTTTCATTTAT
The DNA here is from genome assembly GCF_037038585.1 of Patagioenas fasciata. Classification (NCBI taxonomy): domain Eukaryota; kingdom Metazoa; phylum Chordata; class Aves; order Columbiformes; family Columbidae; genus Patagioenas; species Patagioenas fasciata. The sequence goes on from NC_092560.1 coordinate 10,068,782, forward strand.
TAAACAAAAGGAAAAGTTTTAGCTTCTTTTATCTAAAGAGTTTTTGAGTATAGAAGAATAACATTTCCCAAAGGCAGCGATGATTTTACTAGTTCAGTCACTGGCTAAAGTACATTATGAGTTTATAGTTAGGTTTGCAGATACTGCACAGAAACCTTTACCCTTAATTAGATTATACCAGAAGTAGATAATGGTTTTACAGTCTGCTTCTGATCTTATTAGGCATAAGACCATATGGACTGGAAACAGGCTGATTTCATGTAATCCTATATGGGGTCATATGTTGATTTGAAGCAGTCTGTGAATCTGTCTCCAGAGGAACACATTTAGGAAGTTTGTGCCGATCCTTTGATCTGTCCTGAAATGTTCATATTTTCAATAGCTTTTGAAATGGGGTTATACCAGCCAAGCTACCTAGCTGCAAATGAAAACCATGTAGAGTACAGCTGTTCTTGCCTTACAGTCGTCTTAATGAGGATGGAGAAGGTGGAGAGCTCTTGTTACCAATAGCAATTGTACACGTGATTGCATTGGATTTTACAACACAGATGATTTTCAACATTTGAAGAACATGATTGTTTTTCTTGTTTAAGTTCAACGAAGATTTGGGGACTGAAGGAACATGGTAGCTTAGTTTCTGTGTTTTGATTGTCTTGGATGTTGGTATAAGTAGATTTGGGAATATGGAGTGACTGAGAAGAGAACAGAAACAAATAAGCCAACCAGCTCCACTAGCCTCTTTCTTGGAAGAGACTGGCAATACTAATAAACAAAATACTTGATCATAGCTACCAGGCTAGTTTTAGTCTTGTCCTAAAATGTTGATACAGTGTTAGCTCTTGCAATCTCTGTTCTATTGATTTATGCTGAGGGAGGATGTGTTTTTACTCCAGGAGGATTTCTGTTCAAGGTGTGATGGGCGCAGACCCTTTGCTAAGTGTTTCGAGCACTGGAAGTGAGGAAGAGATGTCTTTAGTGCTTTTCTAATGTGGAGACAAATCTGAACATGACCCACGTAACAAACAGAGATGCCAACACTTAGCTTTTGCAGTTGCTTTTGAAAATGAAATTAATTCTTTTTCTAGGAACTACCTCTTTCTCAAGACTGGAAGACAATACCCACAGGCAGTGGCTTAGCTTTATAAAGTGAGCATGCCTTTTCCAAAACTTCTTAGTGGGGCTTGAGCCTGCGAGTTTCATACCATGGGCTCTTTGACCTGAGATTCACTGAATGCAACAACAGATCATTTTCTACTCTCTGTTGGACCTCACCTGCATAGCAGGTGCATATGAATTTGAGAAGAATATAGCTTTGGTAAGGCTGCTACACAAGCCAATCTTGAAGCAAATCACAGTTAAAGTTATTTTTTTTTTTTTTACTGATGTTGTTAAGATAAACATATTTTTTGTGGCACTGGCACTCTTTAGAAGTCTCGGGTAATGATTTGATCTTGTGTTTTAACTAAGCAAATGCCAATATTCTCATTTGTTTTTGGATGCAAGATCAGACCTTATTCTTTCACTCTTCTATGTCTGCAAACTTCCTTGAGCTACAGCTATTTTTAAATAATGTGCTGCCCATAAGCTGAGTATCTCCACTCCTACCTTTTAAACCTTTGTTAGTCTATTAATCAATTTCAGAAAAGGTTGAGAGAAAGTGAATCATTGGTTTAAAAACTGAAGGTGCAGCTGTGAAACTATAACTCCCCGATGAAGAGGAGGAAGTTGACATTTTTAGCCTTTTCAAGTCAAGATTTTGGCACAGGGCCTCGTGTTCACTATATCATTTTATTAAAGCTGGCCTACTTACGTCAAGAGCTGTGCAAGATTTTCATTCAGGTTTTGTTCCCCAAATACTTTTCTAAACTTCCTGAGAAATGAAAGATTATTCTCTAATCATGTATTGGGGATTTTTCTTCTCAGGTCTGAGAGTGGGCTGTGTACACAGATGATAAGTGTTAAGCTATTTTTAAATGGTAGGAGGGCTCTTTAGACAGACTTTTCGCATGGCATTGGTGCAACTCGTGTGTGTGATCTTATACACAAAATACTTGTATGCCATTTTCTCACATTCTACTAAAATTGACCAGGAATATATGAGATTATCACACTTGTATAAGTCGTATTACATTAATAAGTAAATATTAGTACAGAAGCACATGTGCCTACAGAGTATAAATGTCGCCTTCCCTTATTGTTTTGATTGTAAAAGGAATGAGAGGGAATTATAGGGGAGTATTCTAAAAACAATGCATATATTAAAGCGGTAATTTGTTAAAAACTGAAAAATATTTATATTGCAGGCGCAAATTAAGAGATAATGTTGAATTTTCCTGAGCAAAATGAAAGAAACTCAGAGAAGAATATATAGAATTATTATTATTTTATTTTAGTAGAAGTGGGTGAATTCTTTGGGGATTTTGGAACAAATATAATCAGAAACGTCACTGTGTATAAGAATGCATTACATTAATGACTGTGTTGTTCTAGCTCCACTCATGAAGGTTGGCCATTTTTATTCTCCTCTGGATTTTTGATTTGTAAAAATATGTAACATGCACTTTAGGAAACAGGATTCTTGAACTGTAGTAATGCACACTAGAACTCTGTAGGTTCTTCCAACAAGAAAATTAAAGCTCCTCTAGTTAAATTAGACAAACTTACTACTCTTCAGGAAGCCATCCTGCAGTTTCTGAAACTCACCAGATAAAAATTCAAACCCTACTTACTTTGTGCCTTAGTTAAATTCAGCATCCAGCTTTGAATAGCTGATTGATGCTGTCTGTTGCATTTTCTTGAAGTCCTAGTGGTAAAAGCTAGGGATTTCTGTTTCCTAATCTTCCAAAGACCATGATAAAACCTACTCTGAATACTTTATCATTTCTCTGAAGTCAATGATAGCCTGAATTTTAAAGTGAGATATACAAAATTCTAGTGTAGCTCAGTTCGATTTTGTATTTCTTAATTTTTATGGAAAATTAAGATACTTACTCTTTGCAGCACAGATATGTGCACAATGAGGAAACAACTTATTAATGGTCAGTAACAGAGCTGAGAATGAAGTGTAAACATCCCTGCTCTAATTGCTAAAGAAAAGTTCCTCTTTACCATGGAAAATGTACAAGTGGAGAGGAAATTGTAGTTGCATCTCTCTGTATGGTGTACAAAATGCATCACAGATGCACAAGCTTTGGGTCAAACAATATCATTAGCTTTCTTTCGGTGTGCTATTTGAGGCTCAGACATGTTCCACATAGGGAAAAAAAGGCCAATCTCAGCATTACACTACCTATTTTTATAGTACTACCTTTTTTCAAGCACATAATCAAAAGGCCAAATTGCATAGCACTCAGCAAGGCCACTCTGCTCAATTCACTCTTCAGAACAAATCAAGTGGAATTGCCTTCAGATAAAAAATGCTTACTGGGGCTTCTCAAAACCCTCAATAGTTTTCAGCAGTTCTTGAGTCCAGCTGCAATAGCTACAGTATTAATAGTAATAAACAAAATGCCTCAGCTGGTTTTCTGGTAGGTGTTTCAAGAACTGTCAAATTCATGTGTATGTTGTTAATCTCTTCCCCAAGCCCTTCATCAGTTTTCTCTAATGGTTTCCCCTCCATTTCCTTCTATCTTTTCGTAATGAGATGCAACTCAAGACTTTAAAAACACAGTTAAAGGTCACTAGACACCAAGTCAATTAAAAAAGAGCCTTAGCATCCAACTACCACTGTATTAATGGCATTCTCATTAAATATTACACAGCATTTTGTACTGTACAGATGAAAACAGTGTAGGAATAAAAAAGAGACTAGCTATGAACTGGCACTTGCGTGGCCTCTGGGGTATGAGAGGCTCACTGAGCCTCCACAGCTCCAAGGATCACTGGGGCTAGCCAGGAACCTCATGCTGTAAACCACCCAAATACCATCCCCAGCAAAAATCATGCATTCATTTTGGGGCATCTGTTTTGCCATGCTATCGTTGTCCAGCTATTACATCTTACAAGGACTGCCTGAATACCCTTTTTAAATCAGACTATTTATTTAGATTACATCCCAACTTGCTGGAAAGTGTTGAGCTGGAGGTTTTTTGATAAAAATATCGAGAAATGTTCCACGATCCCTTGCTAAATCTGAGTTAGGATTACAGCTAAGCATGGTTTTTCTCAAGAAGATTTGGAATATATAGTGAAGTAGGAACAAATACTTTCTAGAATCTGAAAATGCAGTTTGCAGACAGAAGAAGGTATTTATTCTTTTGTGATTCCCATGCAAGAGATTTCTGGTGCTAAATTACAGCCAGTGTTAAATAAGTGATAGTGATAGTAAGCTGAGGAAAGTCAAGACCATAAAAAGTTATATTTAATTTATCTCCTCTTTGACTACTGAAGTAAATGGGAGCAGGGCCAATGAATGACCTAACCCAGATTACAGGTCTCTCACCAGATTGCAGTTTCTTTTCTCTTTGTTAAGCAACAAGAAAAGATAGGTAAAGAATCTGATTGGTTACTTGCTTAACGGAAGTTTACTGGTAAAGACAGTGGATAAGCTGTCTTTGGTTCTATTGGCAAGGCCAATACGAAACATAACAACACTGTTACATAAATTAACCAATTAGAAAATAACTGGAAGTTGGCATCAGGTTTTAGAGCAGAAATTTTAAAGACACTGCTGAGGCTAAGTCTTCCAAGTCAAGGCAGACTGGTGTAGAATCACAGAATCCTAGGGCAGTTTGGGTTGGCAGGGACCTTCGACGGTCATCCAGTGCCACCCCTGCCATGAGTAGGGACATCTTCACCAGATCAGGTTGCTCAGAGCCCCGTCCAGCCTGGCCTGGGATGTCTCCAGGGATGGTTCATCCACCACCTCTCTGGGCAACCTGGGCCAGGGTTTCACCACCCTCAGTGTAAAAAATTTCTTCCTCGTGTCTGATGAGTCTCCCCTCCTTTAGTTTCAAACCATCACCCCTTGTCCTGTCACAACAGGCCCTGCTAAAATGTCTGTCCCCATCTTTCTTATCAGCCCCTTTTGAGTACTGAAAGGCCACAATAAGGTCTCCCTGGAGCCTTCTCTTCTCCAGCTGAACAATCCAAACTCTCTCAGGCTGTCCTCACAGCAGAGCTGTTCCAGCCTCTGATCATCTTGGTGGCTCCTCTGGCTCTTCTCCAACAGGTCCACATCTTTCTTATGTTTGAGGTCCCAGAGCAGGATGTAATTTTCCCACTAAATGTCTCCCATGACTAAGGCAGAAAATGACAGCTGATCTAAACAGTCTTAGAGAAACCTGTACTTTCCAACAGCCCCATACAAGCAACTGCGATTTTTTTGAAATGCAAGTTTTGTAATGCTTAGTTGCTGAGAACAGTACCTTCAGGCTGAAAATGTGGAGCTAATTGATGCAGCAGTTCGTATTACCATGAACAAATGTTCTACCCCCTATTTGTGCAAGTTGCCCAATTTGGATTTCAGAAAATGTTTCTCTTATGAAGGTTCTCTTCTAGCATAAACACTCGCATAGTAGAATACATTTGCTCTTCTTTGAATATCTGCTTTTCTTGTCAGCCAAAGGCCATTCATTGCCCTATCCATGAATGTTGAACAGTCACTGAGGCTTGGTTGAGTCTGATGAATGTAATAAAATGACACACAATTGGTCTGTTTCTGGCATATTAGTTACGACCAGCTCTTCAGCTGCAGGAAACTGAGATTTACCCACCCACTTTGCCTTTACTTTCAACATATAGTCATTTGCAAATGTGTTCCCATGTTTATTTACAAATACCGTGTATAGACAGAACAGTCAGTATGCAACAGATACATGACACGCTTGCAAGTATTTTCCAACCTGAAAAGTTTATGTTGCAGCTGCACTGTCTTTTATTTCTATGGAGCAACTGAGGTCCCATTCCGGAGCACTACGGCCTTCATTCCAATGAAAGCAGAGATGGGTTCGCTTCCCACCCGATTCAGTGTTCATGCTCATGTAGAGGCAGGAGGCTTTGCAACTCCAAACAGTTTGAAATAGTCAGAATCACACCTCCACCCAGGAGCTGGGCTGCACTTCTGGGTTCTGCAGTTTAGATACAGCCCCCACCTGCAGTTGTATTTTTATTACTTTGGATTCTTCATCCTTCTAGCTCAGCAGAGGGCCCCTGCAGGAGAAGACAGCTATTCCTTGCTACGTCACATGTAATTATTTGTGGGTAGCTATATTCCAGCCTACAAAATTAAAATAGAAAGAGGAAGGCTTCAGGAGCTTTAAAATACTTTCTGCATTTATTATTGAATCACTGGAGACTTTAGACTGAAAAGCTAGTGTTGGAAAACTGCTAAAATAGGACAAACCACAGATTTAGATCTAAAGTGTCCCCAAGCTTGATACATGGAATTTTTTTTTTTTTTTTAACAGAATTCTGTAATAGAAAGAGTGAAGACTTTGAGTGGGAGAACTCTCTGGTTCCTGACAGTTGTGGGCACAAATCTGAATTTCATTAAGGGGTGTCTCTAACAGAAGAAATGTTCAAAGTTAAGGTAGCTCTTCTCCCATGTTACACTCTATGATGTGTTGGAGTTACAGCTCACATTCAGTCTGTTCATGTCTTCTGCATGCCCTGTGGGTGCACGGAGTCTAACAAGCAGGCTCCTGGGTGATGAGAAGGCCCACCCTCTGACTGATTCATTTCTTTTTCAGCTTGGTTAACACTGAGTTTATTCTGTTCACTTTCTGCAACCAAGATAAGGATTCCTGTCCTTGTGACATTTCTGTGTCTTGCATGTAAGGCAACACTGAAATTACCATGTAACCATAGAATCAGGAAATGGTTTGGGCTGGAATGGACCTTCAAAGCTCATCCAGTCCATTCCCTGCCATGAGCAGGGACATCTTCACCCAGATCAGGTTTCTCAGAGCCCCATCCAGCCTGGCCTGGGATGTCTCCAGGAATGGTTCATCCACCACCTCTCTGGGCAACCTGGGCCAGTGTCTCACCACCCTTGTTGTAAAAATTTCTTTCTCATGTCCAGTCTGAACCTCCCCTCTTTTAGTTTCAAACCACCACCCCTTATCCTATTGCAATAGGTTCTGCTAAAATGTCTGTCCCCATCTTTCTTATCAGCCCCTTTTGTGTACTGAAAGGCCACAATAAGATCTCCCTGGAGACCTGTCCACCCAGCAGAGCTGTTCCAGCCTCTGATCATCTTGGTGGCTCCTCTGGCCCCTCTCCAACAGGTCCATGTGTGTCCTGTGCTGAGGGCTCCAGAGCTGGACACAGTACTCCAGGTGGGGTCTCACCAGAGCGGAGCAGAGAGGCAGAATCACCTCCCTTCACATGTTGGCCACGCTCCTTTTGATGCAGTCCAGGACAAGATTGGTCTTCTGGATTGTGAGTGCACATTGCTGGATCACGTCCAACCTTTCATTCACCAGGACCTCCAAGTCCTTCTCTGCAGAGCTGCTCTCAATCCCTTCATGCCCAGCCTGTATTGATATCAGGGGTTGCTCTGACTCAGGTGAAGGACCTTGCACTTGGCCTTTTTGAACTTCATGAGGTTCGCATGGGCCCACTTCTCAAGCTTGTCCGGGTCCCTCTGCATGGCATCCTGTCCCTCAGGCGTGTCAGCTGCACCACTGAGCTTGGTGTCATCTGCAAATGTGCTGAGGGTGCACTCAGTTCCACTGTCTGTCATTTATGAAGGTCTTAAACAGCACTGGTCCCAGTATGGACCTCTGAGGGACATCAGTTACTACTGGTGTCCATCCAGACATTGTGCTATTGACCACTACTCTCTGAGTGCAACCATCCAGACAGCTAGTTCCTCATCCACTGCACACTCCACTCATCAAATCCATACTTTGCCAATTTAGAGAGAAGGATGTTGTAAGGGACTGTGTCAATGGCTTTCCAGAAGTCCAGATAGATGACACGTGACATGTGACACATGAAATGTGATTTATAGTGCCTGAATTACACTAGAACAGCAATCTGTTCCAGCACCCACACATAGAAGGTGCTCTGGCACATGATTGTTCACAGTTCAACCTAAGTTTTGTATGTGTACATGAACAATTTTCATTTGCTAGATATTCACTTCATCTACTTCTTCTGCAAGCAAAGACTGCTGGTAATAGAGATCCATCTCCTATATAAAAAGCAATGAAAAATGTAATTAAAAAGGTTTTATTTCATTTTTCATCTAGATAACCTTCTTAACTTCTGTATAATCTAACAACTAGCCTATAGCATCTCTATTCCTTCCTTCTCCAACTGTCCTCTTAGTTTTAATTATGTTTATTATTATTATTATTATGATTGTATTTATTGCTTTTTCAAGAATGATATTTATAACTTTTTATTTAAAAAATATGGGAGGAGAGGTATCACCAGTCTTCAGAAGGGTATTACCTCACTGTGTATCCCAAGGCAATTCTCTCCTAGATGAAGACAGTTGCCGAGGGTCAGAAGCTAATGTTTCGTTAAACTCTCTGGCTTGAGCAAGCTAACGTCCTCTGTGTGCAGGGTGCAGAGTGCCATAGGCAGTTGTGGACTCTACTAGAAGAATTCAGTTTTGCACTGCCTGTCTCTGTGTTGAATCATGTGGGATTAAGTTGCTTCTTAGCTGGTACTGAACTTCTTTGCCTACTCAGGAGGGAGTGCTGAACCAGGGCTTGAAGAAGCTGCTACAAGGCTGGGAGTGAGGCTTACCTTGTGGCAATGGGAAGAGGGATTCCCCCAGTGCCTTCCAGTCCTGGTTTGCTGGCTCAGACTTCTTCACCGGCTTTGAGTCTCTCATCTCGACACAAATGACTGCACTCTAGTTAAACAATAGAAACGTGGTTCCTGTTCAAAATCGACCATGATTTCTAGATACTTTGTTCTGTTGTGAATCAATCTATCTGTTGTCATATTAATATAAGGCTTAATTTGGCTGACAAGATGCAGCCATCTCAGATGTGTTAAATCTAAATTCAGTCTGACTAAAAGTTAGTTCCCATGCCTATAGATGTCTAACTACTTGAGTTTACAGCACGTGAGTGTTGCATTACAGACTCTGAAGAAGGAACCATTCCAAAGCTCAGGTCTCGAAAACCTGACTTGTCAGCGTGCTGTCAGAGGTGAAAAACTGACAGCATGAGCATGAATAATGTCCACATAGCTTTTGTTTATCTCCATGGCCAGAGTCATGCAGCACTATTAGCTGCTGCATGAGTATAGGCATATATCAAGTGGTATGTTCATGCAGGCAGTAAAACTTTTGTTCCAAATCTGGCATGGCTGGTACATGGTTTCCCTGAGTGAGGATTTCAATGCCTTTGGGCAAATGTGGGTGTTTGTACTCATTACAGTTACTCTTCAAAAGTCTTTGAAATTCTTATGAGGCTGTGGGATAGCAGTGATCCTTATGCAAATTAAAACAAGATGTTAAAGCTCAGCAGAGCAGCACTTCTTAGACACAAAAATCGTGCAGAGTCAGTCTAAACACTCTCTTGAAGGATGCTGAGGGTGAAACCAGTGGACATTGAGCTTGTAGAAAGAAAACAATCTGTTTTCTGATAAATGCCATGGAAGTAAATCAAAAGGGAACATTTGCAATTTGTAAGATTTAGGACCTAGGTCAGAGCAGGCAGGGATTTAATTTAATTCTTCCACTGTAAGTCTTAGATCAAAAAAGATGCTTTACTTGGTCCAAGATTAAAGGTCTCATCTTCTCAGTAAGATACAGGGTTCACAAGTTTGAGTGAGAGGGAGATCAACAACAGGAGCTGTGGGAGGATGGAGAGAGACATACCCATGTTTTTTTCAGAAATGTGCTTGGCAGAATGAAAAAGAATGACCCAGATTTTCAGGTGTGGATTGGTGGGTCAAACTGACTTAAATGCAGCACTGTGCTCTGTTTTCCTTCTCTGTCTCCTCTGCTGACTCTGACACACACGTGATGTGCCTGAGGTGACACCACTGACCTGTGCAGCAGACAGCCCCAAGAGATCTCAGAGACTGGTTTTACTTCTGTACTTGCCTTACCTCCACTTGTTCTAAAAAGCTGAATTTCAGCACTCTATGAGTGAAAAGCAGAGCATCTGTTTCCACAGCAATTCATTTAACAGATTCTGTGTTTACTGTAGAGAGAATCCCTTCCTACTAAGGCGATGCCTACAGCAGTAGTGCCACCAACATAAACTAGTGCCCATTGCATGACATGGTGGCATGACGCGGACACTGATTTATTGTGTCATGTTCTCCATTTTCTTTTATTGTAGCCCACTGGACTTCTCTTCCTTTAACTGTTCTGATAGGTTGCTGAGGCAGTTTCCTTAAACATCCACCTTTGAGACTCTATGTAGCAATCATGTGGTCATTTCCTAACATCTCCCAATCTTAGAGCAAATTTCTGTAAGAAAATTTGATATCCATAATGATATACAGCAGTATGTACAATGGTAACTTTAATTAAACACACACTCTTCAATGTATATACATGCACCCATTTTTATATATATATATGTGTATATATGTGTATATATATACATTTGTGTCCATGTATATATATACATATAAACACCCACATACATAAAACTAGTCTGGAGATTCCCACTTATGAACACCTATACACACATTTATGTGCTGCTGTCTTTTCTCAGTGCATTTTATTTGACGTTGGTCTTCACAGATAATAATAATGCAGACTTACCAAGAGGATCATAAATGTCTGGGAGTAAAACTGTGATGGCTTTATTTTGGAGAGGCCTTCACCTGTTTTCACTCTGCAGATTTTTATGGTTTTTGATTAGGGACTTGTTATACCAAAGACTTTTGTAAAAACCTTTGTTGTAACAGTTGTTATTATTTGATAAATAGTGACCCCTTTTGTAGGATTTCCCACATTCTCATCTCAGCAGTGCCCTGAAGAATTTCTGGATGTGTGTTTTTGCATAGAAAAGGGAAAGAAACAAACAAACAAACCAACTACCTCACAATAACAACAACAAAACCCCCCCAAATCCATACAGACCCTACAAACAGTAAAGTAATTGGACATGAAAAGTTTTGGGATAGGGGTCTATTTACCTCTTACTCAAAAGGCGAACTTCAGGTGCATCTTTTTATATACAATGCAAGAACTGTTACCTTACAAGTGAATGAAGCAACAGCAGAAATGCATCCAGTTTTTAACTTGCCCATGTGAATGCATAAATTTGTCAAAAGTTTTGTGCAAGTTCAGAGAGGCTGAGCAACATCTCACCTTATCAGCTTTTCCTCTTTCAGGCTTTGTTCCTTTACTTACCCACATGGTTCTGCTTCATCATACACTGCATGAAACTAAAGCTATCTCATATCATGACAGGATGTCCTTTTCCAGCCCACTATAGTTTTTTAGTGGCTTGGGGAAGTCTCTGAATGTTTAGGGATAATTCTGTTGTCACTGACTCTCTTCTCACTGAAGTAATTCTGAAATATTTCACCTACATTATACAGAGAAAATAGATCTGTGAAAGAAACACAAATAATTTCTGTTTCTAAACACCGGAGCTGATTTCAGGTAATATGCGATGGGGACTACACAAGGTCTTAAATAAATAGATAAAATTGCATATGGTTAAATCTCACTGCAAAATGACACATTTTTCTCATTATAATTTCATTATCTTAAAACCACTGATAAAAGATCTGCAGCAGAACATGCTGGGGTAAATTAGCTCAGTAACTGTTCCTGTTTCATTAGGATGATTTAAGCCTCCACCAAATGTCATGGCATTAACATTTTATGCAGAGCCATGAAGGAATGGCTGCTGGAAGAATCAACAGCCTTTCTAAAAGTCAGCACTTTTTGTCCCTCTTTATGAGACCACTGGTCACTCTGCAGTAGTAAGTGACAGCGTTGCTCTGAGAATTATGTCCCTGTATGATGTTTCACTTGGGCATCCAGCCATTGCAGAAATGAAGCTGCCAACAGATGCGACAGCAACCTCCATCGCTGCATCTGGGCATGGTCCAACCAGCCATTTCCATTTGGCAAATGTTCCTAATAAGTCTCCCTCGGGGCAAGTAACCTTTAATAATTCTTTCCCTTTGGATTGGCTATGAGATACCTGCTCTGCCATATGGTTTGTGCAGTAATAGGTACAAGTTGGTGACTCCTTCTCGCTTTCCACCACGCATCTCCTCAGTCCCTCTCTGACACAGCTGCAAACAGCCTCTTCCATCCGCCACCCAGCTCAGATCTGGCACCTTTCAAACCAGTCTGGACTTACTGGGAGCATGTTCACTGTCAACAAACCTCCCTGACCATAGCGCTAAAAAGACCTTCCGGTTCTACTAGTTTGTACCGCAAAGTGTTGGTAGATTTTCATCATCAATCTTTATTTCAGAGGAACAATGAAAATGGAAAGAGTTGATTCACTCAGAGTTTACCAACACCATGTTGCTAATTTATACCCAGAGTTAAAGGCCACCAAGCTGCATTTGTCAATCACATTACAGACATAAATGGCAAACTACAGACACGAAAACAGGAAGTTTTACCAAGTGTTGGACTGCAAGGGATTATAAACAAGCAAACAAAAGTTTAATACATTGCAGCAAATTGATTTCTTATGAAACAAATTCACTCAATCCATTTCTCTTCTATACCTTCTATACCATCTATACTCTTATTGGTTTGGAATTCCTTGATCATTTTTAAGTGAAATGGCTGCTCATTTATCCACGCCTCCCTCACGTAACCAAAAAAGCAGCTATCTGGATATCTGCTCAGAGACATGAGCTGTTATTTAAAGCAGTAATGGAACCTGCTTTTTAAATAATTCACTGCATAAACTCATCTTTTTAAAAATCTCACTTCAGCTGATCACTTCTAGTTCAGTTATTTGAAGACTGCTAAATCCCAAGTCATTAAAGATCGTGAACTAAGTACTCACAACTTACAAAAATCTTTCTATTTCTGCATGCCTCCAGGGTTTCAATCTGGTGTTGTTGATATGTTGAGTTTTACCTAGAGTTGTGAAGGCTAGAAACTTATCACTTCTTTGGGGTGAGAGTGTAAAACAATGCCAGCTGCCGCAATGTTGAGAAAAAATAGTTAAATATTAACTAGATAGAAGAATTGCAAACACACAACTTCAATAGTGCACTACAGTGTGAAATTCAAAAGTAGAAAACAGTATTACTACTTGAAAGAGAAAAGAAAGAATTGGCATCCAGAGTATATAGAGTCAGCTCTGTGCACAGGAATCTTTTCTCAGAGAACTGTCTCCAATTAATAGTCTTCTCAGCTTTAAATGATAAATACTTTACACATAAAATGTACTTTTTCTCATTTTAAATATTTTATCTTGCAAGGCAAAAATCCCTATGTTTTTGTTTGTTTCGTTTTATTTTCTCCTTCAGATTTTGATTAGGTTTAAAAGAATTGGAAAGACAATTAGAACATTCTATCACATTCTATCAAGTACTGGAAGGCTCTAATATACTATTAATTCCTCACTAGCGATCACCTCCCTTTTCGCAACATTGCTTTCATGTCTCTGTGCTCCGTGTTACTCCCCATGTGCTGCACAGGCTGAACATGTTGGTCTCTTCATTCTTCTGGTGTTTTCCCCTGAGAAAACACCCGGAAAGGCTCAGTTTAGGAGGTTTAGACCACAGTCAGCTTCAAATCATAAATCCATCCTTTGAGCCATGGAAGTGCATTTATGGTTACGGGAAAACTTCCTGAGGTCTTCAGTGCTCTCCTAGAGCCGTGTTGCATTATGGAAACTCTGCATGCGTGAATGAGCACTGTGACAGAATGAGATGGGATTAAAATTGTCCATTAGTTTTGGAGGGAAAAAGGAGACTCGGTCTCTTGGTCTGTACAAAAAGTCTGTAGAGAGATGGTTTCTCTGGAAAACATTTTTAAAACCCCAGTTTATATTAAAAATAGAAACGTTTAAATTTTGCACAGCTCTGCAATAACCTGTGCGCTGCTTCTTGAGGCAGCTGCCAGCTCCCTTGGTGCCTGTTCCCAAGTGAATGACATCGGATACTGCGTGACTGGATTATGTACTCTCTAGTTTTCCCATCTTTTTAAAGAGCTTGTGGATTTCAAAAGGATAATTCTCATGGGCAATGATATTTTTTATTGTTTCTGAACGGAACTCCATGACCTCTGCCTTTGGGAATTCATTGTCATATTGTCCTAGACATTCCTAGGGGCATTCAAGGAAAAAAAAAAAAAAAGGAAATCTTTTTAATGACTTCTTGAAGGACTTTTGAGAGATGAGATTGAACGTGTCCTCTTTAGCTTCAGTGCACTAATTTGATTTGTGTTATTTCTGTGCACAGAGCTCTGTTCTCAGAGAGTCTGGTAACTCTCAAATGATAAATATTTTGTGCAAAAAAGATAACTTTTTCTAAAGCGGCATCTTTCCAACTTTGTTTCAGTTTAAGTCCCCCAAACCAATTAAATCCTCTGTCTGTGAACTGCAGGATTCAGCTCTGTTACCTGTGGGGAAGGAAGCATGGTTATTTAGTAGAGTGATTATTAAATTATCTAGACTTTAAGAGGATTATATAGTCACACTAGCTTAAACATAACTGAGTGCCTTAGCATTTATATATACAGCTCTTAATTGAATTTTGTCAGTAAATGTTACAAACACAAACTCAGAAGCCATTTGACTTTCATTTATCCCAAAGTGCATCCTCTATAACAGCAACATTTTGAGAAAATAAGCTTTTCTTTCGAACAGAAAGTTAAACAGTATTCTAGAAAGAGATCTGTAGGGTGTAAGTGACATCCAGGTTATACATAAAAGAAGGAGTTTAAATTAAAAAATTCTTAGATCAAAGAATTTTAAGGAGTTCTGTGCAGAATATAAATAGGACAAGTATTTCCCTACTAAACTGGTTTCTGACAAATCTTTCAGAGTCAGTTTCTTCTGGGAAACAATGATCGGTTATCAGATTTAACGGGACCAGCCTGTTCCATTTAAATCTTTCAGAGGAACAAATGCCCCTCAGCAAATGGTTTGCAGAAATCTCAGTGTGTCTGGGTACAGCACATGGCATGCTGCCTTCATCCGGCCCTTTCTCTAATGGGCAATACCAGTATGGGCAGAGACCCTGACATCAAAAAACATTGAAAGCTGAAGAAGCTTCACCTCCTCAGCAAAAGGCATCAGAAAATGCCTCAGCTCTGGTAGAAATACTGAGAATGTGTTTTCCTCTTGATATATAATTTGAAACACTAAAATGCTGCCAGTTAAGAAACAAGATACACTGTGATTTCGCAGCAGCCATCCTTTCATGTTGCAGTTTTAGAGCGTACACATCCCATTCTTGCTTTGCTTAAAGAACATCGGTAGGTCTGTTACTTCCCATGGGATGGCCATGTCCTTAATGTGGTGAACTTTATGCTACTTTACAAAACACAGGCATATTTTTATGTCTAAGAGTGACCCACAGTCAGTATGCAGATTGCTTTGTCTAGCTTTCTTTTCAAACATAGAAATCGAGGACTGGTAAAGGTGGTTTTCAAGGACAAGGAGTAGGTGCCAGCGAGGTCTTGGCTTGCTGGATGAGAATGTCAGAAACCTGAGTGGTGTTTGTGCATCATGGACGTAACAGAACTGTGCCTGCTAAGGGTAACTGGAAAAACACCACTTCTGTTGTACTGATCAAGCGTGACCTTGAGTTTTATTTTGATGGGAACATCAGGATATATATGTGTCTGATTCTGTCTTCCAGCGCTTAAAGAGCTCCTGTTAACCAAAGCTTTTAAGGTCAAGAATGTGCTGTCATACCTGAGGGCTTAGAAGTACAAGCTGTTGTATGACAAAAAGAGGTGTCTTTAATAGTCCTGTGTCCAAAATGGTTGAGTGATCCTGGAGCCAGGCTGTTCCTCCTGCCATGTGGCTGTGTTCACACGTAGATGTTACTAGCTTTTTCTTTGCATGGGGCAGTGCAGGTATTGTGCATGGGTGGAGGAGGAGTCTCATGAAGCAGTCGCTTGGTTTCTGCAGACCACTTTGTGTGCTCCTGCATTCCCTCGACATTCAGTCTTTCTACCGCAGTTAAATGGAGAGCAAAGACAACCTGGGCTCTGTTCCAGCCTGGAAAAGTTCCTGGGTCCTGAAAACGAATAAACTCTGTTCACATGACAGACAAAACAGAGGAGTAAAGGGGCACCTGTGCCTAAACTCTTCTACCTTAAATATATTTTGGTGCAAATCTGAGAGATTGAGCAGGCTCAGAGACTTCCTTTTTTTTTCAGTAAGGTTTAGAATACCTTGCAAAAGAAAGATGGTTGTCACCCTGTGTGCTACTTAAAATCAAGAAATATGTAGTAGTGCATTATTTTTTACTTAAAATGGTGGTTGGCCTGGATTTCTTTTTAAATGGTTTTGAGTAAGGATCTGTGTAGCTATTTCATTTAGCTCTCTGCTCTTCTATTTGTGACAGTGACAGATATCATTGTATTTTATTCCTCTGTAGTGGAAATGAAATATGCATGACTGCAGAAGTTTGAAAGTGTAGAAGAACACCAGGGTGGAAGAAATCTATAGGCAATGCTGGATAAAAAGTTCATTGGCAAACCAGGAATAAGCCTAATACTTTGTTCTTTAAGGCAAATTATTCTTTAGACTTTGAAGTATTTAAGACCACCCAGTGCTGGCACAACCTTAGCTCTGAGAATGTGTTTAGCTTCTTGGTCAATAAAAATGGAAATTATTAGTTCAGCAGCTTTCCCTGTTACACAATAAATCACATGGCCTCAAAGTATTGAAACTACCTAAATGACCGAGACACTTGCAGGAAATGCAAATGTCTATTAGTGCCTTCTTTTCATATGTCATTTCTACAAGGTTATCGATATTGTTCCAGGGTCTTGTGACTGTCAGTGTTGCTGCAACTCCATGTAGCTCACTGCTGGGCAGACTTGGAGTCTGAAGCCAGCGCAGCCATGGAGCCATGAATGATTTCACTATACAGGAGAGAAGAGAGAGGTGGGAAGCAAGAGTAAACCTGTATGTCCAGATGCTGTGATTTCTAAACCTTTCAGACTCCTGCCCTGCCACTCCACCCTTTTTCTGATAAGGCCATAAAGGAAACCTGTTAGCTGGTGTTTGTGTGACTGCTTAGATTCTGAACTCTCTCTCCATGTTGTATGCTACTTAAAATGGTAGTAGAGAATGACATGAGAAGTTCTGTTTGCGAGCAACTGCACTAAAGAAGTGTCTCTTCACCTTGTTAGTGGGAAAATTGAACCAAATTGCCAGGCAGTGCTGTGAAACACTTTACCTCATTGTGATACTTCGAAGCCACGAGCAGCATTATCTGTAACTTAAAAATAAGTCAAAGGATGTTTTATACAGCCGATTTGGCTGCAGTAGGTGTGATGGCAGATTTTCTTCTCAGTGCTGGTCTTTGCTGCCTACCCGGTGATGCTGTACTCAGCTGCTGTGTTTGGCCCTGAGTTCACCTGATGTTTGCTGTGAGGATGCTCCTCTTGAACGCGCTTTGAGATTCTGCAGTGAAGAGCCATTGGAGGGGCAGGAGCAGCCTCCTGGGCCTCCTGTCAGCTGCTAACATCTGTTTTCCACTGAAGTCTGGGGTCTGACACTCTGACTGCTCCTGCTCCTCCGCTCCTTGCCACGTACACAAGTGTTGCCTCTGGCTGCACAGCCACAACTGCACCGCCAGCTGCTCCAAGCCAGAAAGGCACATGTCCCGCAGTGGTGCGGTGAAAAGCCACACTGCTGAGTTATGCAGCAGCGGTCCCAGTGAGCAGAAATGAAGTTCTGTCCCACGTAATCTTCCCTGTCCCATGCATTATCCCAGTCCCTGTTCTCTCTCTCTTTCTCTGGATCTTACAACAGGCTGAGTCACAGGAGAGTGGCTGTGCCTACAAACTGAAGGCACAGGGAGAGAGTAGGTGAAACAATGATATTTGGAAGGAATGTGATTTGCTGGAAGCTCATAATGTCTGCAGGACTGATCGCTGTAAGAGCCTGTTCCTGCAGCCAGCTCCTGACACAGTAATGTGCAGGGCAATGTGAATCCTTTGTCCACTGACAAATCTGTTTTGCCTTATCCAGAGAATTTCTGCTTTGGAGCTTTGCTGCTTAGCTAACTGATCTGCACCACTGCATTGCATTCCCCATGTAGCAGGCAGAAACAGGCTTGTTTTGCATGACCACAACTCTTGAAGGTTTCTCTAAGATTGTGGTGCTTCAGTGGGGCCCTTTGGGATTCTTCTTCCTCTTCTTGCTTGCAAAAACTCAAAGTAACACTTTGTGTCATTAATAGTTCGAGGAGTTCAATAAGGTGAAAAGATTTGAGGGATTTCTAAAGTGAAATTAATACCTTTCCCCTCAAAAAAATCAGTTGCCACTAAAATAAAGAGATGGTTCAATCTCCTTTTGGCAGAGCAGAAGTGTAGGCCAAAAGTCTATATGTGGTTCTTGCCTGTGCAGGCTTTGATCTCTGGATTTAAATTTTTTCTTTTTTTTTTTTTTTTTTTTTTCCCAGGGATTTCTACTTTAGATACAGAACACACTTCTCATTAACAGGGTTATTTTCTATAGCTCTAGTTTATAATCCTGACCAGTTCTAATGAAAGGTATTTTGCTGAAGTTCCCAAATAAACTAACTTTTAGAATTTTTAAAGTGTACCAGTAATGTATTATCCTACTTTTGAATACTGCATACTGGTGGATAAGTTACAAACAAAACAAAAAAATCTCAAACCAAACCAACAAACCAAACCAACACCACCACCAAACACCTTAAAAATATATATAAACTTTGCTTTGTAGGAGCTCTACAGGTAGAGCACTCTGCAGCAGTTAAGGCCCTGAAGTATGTTTTAAGGTCTCTCTCTGTGCCACTGCTGCCTTTGAGGTTAGCTGGTAAAATAATGTTTATATATGTTTCTGCCATTAAAGTTATCTGCTTTAAATTTGTAACCAGTTTCAAACACTTACCAAACAAACCATTATGAAGCTCATAAAATATTGTCTTACCCTGTTTTCCCAGCTAACAGGACAGTTCTCTGACTGTTTCCCCTTCACAACACTTCAAAATCCCTGCTGTCCATGACAGAGACTTCTTGTACTTCAGGAAGAAGATAATAACAGGATGCAGAACTTGCTAAATTTTAGTTCTTATCCAGAATGTCTCAGGACTGTGCTGAAAGTGAACTTTTGGTTGCTGTTTGGAAATCAAGTGGCTGCTTTGCTGTTTCTCCCATAACATTCGTGCTTCTGGAAAGTTCAAGGAAGCTGATGAGTATGAGCCAGTGTTAGCTACTTTCTTGATAATGATTTTTCATGTGAGCTGATCCTCCTTTCTTTAATTTTTCACCCACCTGGCCCATTGCCTGCATTCCCTCCAGCAGTTTAGTGAATTACTCACCTGTATCACATTATCTCAGGTATTGTCTCTTGCCTCTCAGCCTGCAGATTCCACCAGCTGAAGCACAACAGCACTAGATACTCATTCCCACAGTTGGACGGTGTCATACCTATGGTTTTACATCGGAAACACAGATCAAAGCCAAACTGCCTTAAATGTGAGTAATTTCTGCATTCTCTTGCAATGTCGAATCCTTGATTAATCTGAAAAGACTCTTGGGTAATTAGCTCCCATTGAAGTCAGTGGGCACTAGGGTCCTAGTTATCTTCAGAGGATATAGGCCTTGGTTAGTTATCCAGTGCCTCAAAACATTTAATTCTGAGAAGCAAAACAGTGGATAGCTCCATACTTATGCAAAAATGTGATTTTCCAGTCCTTTTTTTGCTAGCATATACTGTAGAAGCAAAGTAAGACTTTTACAAGATACATGATTTTCTAGCCTGGCACGTGGGAAAATAAACCATGGCCAAATTGTTATTTTCAAAAGCATTAATCTTTAAATATGAATTAAAAATGGATAGCCACTAGAACAACAAATGCCTACCCAGCTCTCCTTTTCATGCATCCAGCCCAAGAGCATTGTCAACATTTAAAAGCTATAATGAAAAGCATGTGGACTAACATAGATAGATGCACTGGAAGTTAAATAAGGTGAGGGGAGCAGAGCATTTGATGAAATGGAGATATTGCTTGAAGCTTAAAAATACCTTGAGAGAATACTGGGACATGTATTTCTGGAACTGTATTTTTGTGGGTGCCTGTTATCAGGGATGATTGTTATTCACCAGTGGGGAAGATTATTTTTTTACAGCCCTGAGTGGAATAGGTACTCATCATTTATGGAAATCCATGAAAGTGTGATTCCTCAATGACGCAAATGCCTTTGAAAACTACCTTTCATCTCCCCAGCTCTGTATTTGTGGCACTGATTATTAATGTTTTAGAAGAAAGAGTAGATGGTAGTTAAGGCATCTTCACTAGACATGGTCATTAAGGTTTGCTTTTATCTAGTCTGTGCTGGTATGTACCAGCTCAGCCTGAAGCCCTGTTTCTCATATTCCTATTCCCATATTATCCTACTTTTCACTTAAGACTTTTGAACTTCTTTCAGAGTAATTTTCTTTCCTTCAGTAATTTTGCATGGTTTGTTAAACCCAGACCTTCAGGTGTTAAGCTCATGTCTGGATATTAGCTTTACTCTGCTCCTATGCAGAAATCAGGCTGATGCTACCTTTACGAACCAGAGAGGTTGGGATGAGGTTGGTGACGTTCAGCACTCAGCACTGCCCCTTGCAGAGATGGACCTGCAGACATTGTGTGTTTGCAGACAGGCCTGTGAGCATCCTGTTGTCCCTCATGCCCCATGTCCTGCTGCACACGGGGGAGTCTCTAACTGGAGCTGTTCACATCCCAATACGCCATGTGCTTCATCTCACTGCAAAGCCCTTGAGTGCTGTAGACACCAGTCTCATGCAAAACCCATGTCTTTAAGTGGAGAGGGGCAGTCCATCACCTCTCACATGCCTGAGACGTGTTTGTGCTGTTTGCTAGTTACCATGACACTTCTTCTGACATCAGGCATAGCTAAAGGTAGAAACACAGGTCTTACTTGTAAAAAATAACCCAGATACCAAAGAAGCTGGATCAGAAACAGTCACATGGAAATAGAAGCTTTGCTTTTGTCTGTGCATGTGTTGTGGTTTAACCCCAGCTGGCAACTAAGCACCACACAGCCAATCAGTGGGATGGGGAGGAGAGTTAAAAAAGTAAAACTCATGAGTTGAGATAAAGACAGTTTAACTGAACAGCAAAGAAAGAGGAAAAATATATTTTAAAAATAGAATATGCAAAACAAGTGATGCATGGTGCAATTGCTCCCCACCTCCGAGCTCAACCCTGAGCAGCGATTCCACAGCTTGCTTTTGCCTAGTTTCTATACTGTGCATGGCATCATATGGTATAGAGTATCCCTTTGGACAGTTTGAGTCAGCTGTGCTGACTATGTCACCTCCCAGCTTCATGTGCATCTCCAGCCTCCTTGCTGAAAAGTCATTGACTTGGTATAAGCATTGCTTAGCAGCAACCAAAACATCAGTGTGTTATCAACATTATCATGCTAAATCAAAAACACACAACTATACCAGCTACTAGGAAAACAATGAACTCTATCTGAAAGCGGGAGAGCATGCTTCCCAGCAGCTCCGAGATGTCAGAGAGGTCTCTCACTCTGTCACCCGTCTAACAGTCTGTCCTTACAACAGGCTGTGTCTGGGGTCCATTCTATGAGTAGAAAACAGCTTACCCTGAGTCCAGTGTTTAGTGAAGATCTCAGCTTAAAGATAACTGCACCTTTAAATGCCTAGCTCTTACCCAAGATTAAAAGGCTTCCTTCTTCTCAGTTATTCCTGTGATTCTTCACTTCATTAAACAGACAGTCGAAATGTTCATTTTAAGGGACTACTGAATTATTCTGTCCAGTCTAGAGACACTGCTCTCCCCTGAACACAGCTGGGTAGAGCGTTCGTCTGTCCAAAGGTAAACAGACTAGTTAGTGCTATGGCTACTTAATTGAAGTGTAGATTCATGATCAAACTAAGTTGTGGTAAGCACAAATATTGTTGTGTGCAGTATTTGTACATTTTATGACAGTATAGTCTGGAAAGAGCAATCTAAAGAAAAAGGGATGGAAATAATGCAGACTTGTTCAAGGCCAGAAGTGATGATAACCAATGTCTTCAGAGTAGTGGAGATTTTGAGGTGAAGGTGGTTGGCAGGTTTAGTCACATTGCAGGTTGCATTTGTGTCTGATGTAGCTTGAAATCAGGCTGCTCCTGGATCCAGCACTTGCAAAAGATCTTCCTGCTCATTCTGGAGGTAGGAAGGGTAGAAAAAACCTGGTGGTCCTCACGTTCCTGGAAAGTGTGACAGGTACTAAGTTCTTGCTGGAAAATGCTGTGCAAGAGAAGTGATTCAGCAGTGCTGGACAGTGGCAACCAGCTGTTAGATGGGAGTGAGTAGCAGGGTAGAGGTTCTTCCCTGCTGCTGCAGACCTCTCAATAGAATCACTGCATAAATACAGAAAGGCTGGTGGGAAAACAACAAGAGTGAAAATGGTTGGGTTTAGTTCCTGGAAGATGACAAATTCTACAATGTTACATGAAGAGAAAGTACTTTCTGGCTGTAGGTGTTTGTTTTGAAAAGCAAAACAGGGAGAAACAAACCCAGCAATGATACCTCCACAATGATCTTGGAAAGGCTCTGGAGAAGCAAGATGACAGCTGGGTTGATGGCATTGTAGTTTCTACAGCTGTGCACCCCACAGTCAAAAAACAGTCAAACCCAACCCAACCCGACCTGACCAAACCATCATTGTACTTACTCTCAGAGCTAGTGCTGGTAGGATTCGGCTTAGAACACGAAACTTAACTACCAAAGCCCAAAGGATTTTTGTAGAGTGTGAGTAAACAGGGTATATGCAAACAGGTAGCACTTAGGCACACTTCCTGGGGTGGAGGAGCCACTGACATGGCCCTGGGGCTGTGAGGGTCCGTGGCCATGCCCCCCAGCAGGCTGGTGACCCCACGGTGGGGCCGGGGAATGGGGAGAAAGCAGCACACGGAGACTATCAGGAAAGAGGATTTTTTTTTTTTTTTTTTTTATTTCAGTGGAGAGTTAATGGAGCCCTGCTAGTGCCGCTGGCGATACGGCCTCTTGCAGGGCTTGGGAGAGTCCTGGGGGCCAGGGTTCCTCCTCTTTGGAGGTCTCCGGGCCCCCCTGGACGAGCGGCCCCTGCCCCGGCCGGGAGCGGAGGGGCTGCGGCTGCAGCCCTGGCCAGAGGGACCTGCCACCGCCTGCCCCGGCTCCTCCTGGGGCTGCTCCTGCTGCGCAGGGACGGGCACAGATGGGAGGCGGCTGGGACCCCTGCGCAGAGCAGCCGCTGACGTGCTGGGCTGTTCATCGTCGTCAGAGCCTGCAGAGCTGCTGGAGGAGGCCAGGCTGGAGACAGGAGTCCCCTCCCGGGAGCTGGTGGGGCTGGGGCTGAACGCAGGGTTACTCTCCAGCAGTCTGGCAGCACAGGACAACACCAGCATCCAGGCCTCATCGCTGCACCGCTGCTCAACGATGTCGATGAGTTCGTGGACCAGCGGTGCTGCCTGTTCCGCAAGGCCAGACTGTATCCACTGGACCACGGCCCCCTCGTCCAGCCCATAGCAGCACAAGGCCTTCAGGATCGCCTTTTCTGCCGCCCTTGCCAGCCACCACTCCTCCTCATAGATGGCCTCCAGCTGCCAGCGCAGCCAGGGCAGCACAGGGTTGAGGAGATTCTGATGTCTCTGGAAAAGTGCTGCCCAGACAAAGTGTGGGATGCCACCCACAGTAGCCGTGGCATCCGTCCCCTCAGTCCCCTGCTCTCCCAAGAATGGATCCTGTGGAGAGGACGGAGGGGACGCTGTGGGGCGAGGGGGGCTGCTGTTGGCCGGGGGGCTGGGAGCTCTGTCTGCCTGGCTGCTGGCGACTGACGGCTGTGCGGGGGGCGTGATGACGTGCTCCAGGTAGTCATCTTCTGCCCGCACTGAAAACTTGATCTTCTCCATCTGTCGTCTGCAGAGTGGGCAATCTAATGTATTTTTTGCCCACCGCAGGATACAGCTCAGGCAGAACTGGTGTTCGCACGGCTGCACGAAGGTGATGTCCTTCAGAGCTTTGAGGCAGATGAGGCAGCTCTGCTCTTCCTTCGTGGCCATGTTTGTGCCGCACACTCCTGGCTCCCCAGGCCCCTCACACAGCTCACTTCTGCCGCTGCGAGCGTGTGTGCAGTGCCCGGCTGCCTGAACCAGGCAGGGCCAGGGAAACACAAGGGATGGCTCTGGAATGGGCACCAAGAGCTGCTGACAGCAGCCCCCAAAGCACCACCCAGCACCACGAGAAGCCTCGCTCAGACCTCCAGACCTCGCAAGCTGCTCGGCAGGAGTCCAGGCACAAGCCAAGCTGGGCCAGGCTCTGCCAGAGCCCCTATATAAGCAGTGAGGGGTGTGACATCACACTCCGTCACTCCATGATGTCACTCACAGTCCATTGTGATGTCACTCACAGTCCATTGTGATGTCACTGTGGGCCATCTGACCCTGCAGTCACACAGCACCAGCTAGAACTAGAGAATTCAGACTGGAGATTAGGGACTGCCTTTCCCCCAGGAGGACAGTCCTAACAAAAATCATCGGATTAGCATCTGGGTACTTTGCAAAGTAAGAACTTTCCATATGGTCTCATTCTGCAGTATGGTGCCACATTCCTGGCAGTGCAGCAGAACAGAGAAGCTAAAACTCAGATTGTCCAAAGCACATCGCTCTGTATAATTAGGTCAACTACAGGTGTGAGGGTTGTTTTCAGAAATTTTCTAGACCCAAGGCTTTCTGATGATCTGGCCAATGAATTCTGCCCATTTAACTGCATTGATAAGAACAGTTCAAGTAAATTTATTTTTTCATTGCAAAATCCTTGATTGTAATTAATGTGCTTTCTGAGAGAGGTCAACCTCTCCACAGGCAGCAATGGCTGGACTCTAAGGATTGTTTCTGCTGCACACTGTAGTCTTGTGACAGTCTAGATCTTCATGTTCTCAACAAAACTTGGAAGTCTTAGTCTTTTTTTCCTAGGCTTGAAGACTGTGGTGCTGGGTGCTGTTTCTGGAAGACAGTGCAATTGATCCATGGCAATGTCAGAAAGAGGCTCAGCAGAAAGACTATGAAGAAAGAGACTGGAATAAGTGAATAAAATGAAAATAAAGGAAGAGATAGGAAGCCTTACTAGCAGTATTTTCTTTTAGTCTTTTTTCTAACATTAAATTCATTGTATTTAATTAGATATTTTCCTCCATGCCTGTAAAATCATAATGTTATGATTAACCTCAAGCTTGAATTCTTCCCTGCCTATTCTTTTCTTCAGTGAACTTTCAGTCAGATCTTTTTTTTTCCCCTTCAAAAAAAGGAACTATACATATAAAAGTCCTCTGTCACAGGGCATTAAACAGACCCATCTCTTGCTGTTTCAAAAGCACAGGGATAGAATGATTTTTTTCTTGGCCCATTAATTATAAAACATTTGTGGATGCTGAGGGGTGAGAAAAGTAGTCAAATATTCAATAGCATCTGGTTTTGATTTATTGGACATGCACCTTCCAAGAAAATACGTATGGCAATGAGAGAATTTTTTTCTCCCTGGGTCCATGATCTCAGGCATAATGGTCCAGGGGGAGGAGCAAGCTCCTACTACTGTGACTCCCATCACATCCACTCCACTGAACTGTCGTTTCTAAGCAAAGCTTGGCTCCTCATGTGTTTATATGATTTCCTTCATATGTATATGGGCTTTAAAGCAGTTTTTTACTCCCACTGCTGGGGCAGCTGACATGAACTCCTAAAGAGAATAAACATTTTTATTTTAAGATGCTAAAATAAGAATTTGAGCTCTGCAGGAAAAACATGAGCAGTAGGATTGTTGTTTTCCAGACATTTCTTAATTCTTTGAGCATTTTAACAGTGAAAACTTCTCTGTGCTACCTTCCTGCTTCAGTGGGCTGTAGTCTGCCATCTGCCCCCATCACTGGTGGAGTGAGAAGAGGCAGTGGAGGGGGTGGGAGCCTCTGATGTTTCTTTATCTAGTGGGAAGGTGGAGGGTACGTTGTAAGGCACTTGGCTTTCTTTGTACCTTTGACCAAATAACAGTGTTGGCGCTCTGCCCATCTCTTTTGAAGGAGCACAGTAGCATTTCATACCAGCTGATACTCTCTGGGTTTTGGATGAGCCAGGCACTTAAATACATCTCACTTGGTGTTAATGAGTGCCTTCAAGATTTCCTACAACAGACACCTGGTCAGGTATGGGACCGCACTATGCCCTTGCATGACCTACTGACTCCAAGGTCAGATATCTATCACTTCATTGTCATGACTGGTTGTAGACACTTTTGGTTCTCCTGTGGGTGCAGGCTGTCTTTGGCACTGTCAAGCTGTCTAGGCTGTAAAATTCCCCTGAGAATTGCTCTGTTTTTCTACTGACCTCCATTTTTTCTTGAATGCAAAGTTTCCTGCAGCTTTGCCATATGTTCAGGAGGCTGTCATTCTTATCTGAGAATCCTGTATGTGTATGTAAGTATATGTATTTTAGTTTGATGCAAAAGTAATCAAGGTTTTGGACTGTGAATTTTAAATCATTTTGACTAGGCTCAAATATGTCTTTATAAAACAAAATATGAACCACTGCAATCAATATATTTTTACCAAAGAGAAATAAGTTTATTTATTCCTGTGGTGTGAAAATCTGTGCTTCAGGATTCTATGAACTCTTGGAAAGCATTTTCTGCATCCTGCTGGTTATGGAAGTGTTGTCCCTGCAAAAAGTTGTTGAGGTGCTTGAAGAAGTGATGGTTGATCGGTGAAAGGTCAGGTGAATGTGGCATATGAGGCAAAACTTCATAGCCCAATTCCTTCAACTTTGGAAGTGTTGGTTTTGTGACGTGCACTCAGGCATTGTCGTGGAGAAGAGTTGGACCCTTTCTATTGACTGATGCGAGCTGCAGGCGTTGTAGTTTTTGGTGCATCTTGTTGATTTGCTGAACATCCTTCTCAGATGGAATGGTTTCACTGGGATTCAGAAAGCTGTAGTGGATCAGACCAGCAGCAGAGCATCAAACAGTGACCATGACCTTTATTTGGTGCAAGTTTGGCTTTGGGAAGTGCCTTGGAGGCTCTTCTTGGTCCAGCCACAGAGCTGATCATCACTGGTTGTTGTACAAAATCCACTTTTTGTCACGTGTCACAATCCAATTGAGAAATGGTTCATTATTATTGTGTAGAATGAGAGAAGATGACACTTCAAAATAATGATTTGTTTGGTTTTCGGTCAGCACATGAGGCACCCACTTATCAAGGTTTTTCATCTTTCCAATTTGCTTTAAATGCTGAATGACTGTAGAATGGTTGACGTTGAGTTCTTCAGCAACTTTTGGTGTATTTTTAAGAGGATCAGCTTCGATGATTGCTCTCAGTTGGTCTTTGTCACATTCTGATGTCTGGCCACTCCGCTTCTCATCTTTGCAAAACTTCTTGGCCCACCACAGCACTGTACGTTCACTAGCAGCTCCTGGGCCAAAAGCATTGTTGATGCTGTGAGTTGTCTCTGCTGCTTTACAACTCATTTTGAACTCGAATAAGAAAATCACTTGAATTTGCTTTTTGTCTAACATAATTTCCATAGTCTAAAATAAATGTAAACAGCACGTAATATGTCAGTAGCAAAAAAAAAATGAAGTGAGAAAAGCACACTAAAATGATGTATAACATAACCACATTTATTTAAGAATGTATTCCAATATCAAACAGTAAGTTTCAACAATACAAATTTCAACAATGCAAAAACTGCAATTACTTTTGCACCAATCTAATATAATGAATGTGTGTATGTGTATGCTTGTTAGATTGTAAGAACCTTTATGTATATGCATCTTCTGTGGCTGCTTTTCTGCATATAAATGAATTCATCACAGTTTTCCAGCATGTTTTTCCACATTACTGAATAGTTAATAGCATTGTCTTCATTTTTATTGCCCTCAGTGCAAAGAAAACTCAAATCATGAACAGTAGGAAGCCAGACTCTGGATTATCTCTTTGAAAATGAATTGGTGAAATATACCTACTGAAAATATGAGACCCTTGTGATAAGTTCCTTACAGAAAATACCTGCTCTAAGGTAGATAGGCAAATAATTTTGAATGGGCCTGAAATGTAGCTGATCAGATATTCTGTTTAAGTGGCTGTAGCCTGCTGTTTGTTTTTCCTCCTTCTCCATCCACACATAAGAACTCTGTGAAAAACAGACTGCTGGTTAAACTTAGTATGACTCCACACCATGACAGCTCAGTGGCAAAGCCAAACTCAAGTGTTTGTAGTGACCCATTTTGGCTCCATACTCCCATTTTCTTCCCCAAAAGGTAGATTGATAGAATTATTCTAATGCTATCGACTGGCTATTAACTGTTTAAAAAGTTAGCACTGGAACAAGTTGCACAGGGAGTTTGTGGACTCTCCATCCTTGGAGATATTGAAAAGCCATGTGGACATGGTCCTGAACAACTGGCTCTAAGTGTCCCTGCTTGAGCAGTGGAGTTGGATCAGGTGAACTCCAGAGGTCGCTTCCAACCTCAACCATTCTGTGACTCTGTGAAAAAATAACTGGTTCTCTTTTCAGTCCAAACCATTTGAATGATCTTGGTTAGAGCAGGATCTGACAGTCAGTTCTCTGGACACAACTGGTAGTACAAGGCAAAACCTAGTGTGAAACAACAACTACCAGTGAGCAGACACTGGTTCATGTGAGAAGTTCTTAATCCAACATTGTTGCTGAAGACATCAGTAAAACTGCTGTCTCATGAGCCTGCTCAGATGTTTAACCCAAAGGCATTTAATTTCAGATAAATGTACAGGATTAAATAAATATAATGATGAATACATGTATGGCTGCTCTCACGAAGGCTGCAGTTCAGGATTCCCAGAGGAGGTGGCTTAGCACACCTCCTGAAAAACTGCTTTGTCTAGGATCCAAACCACAAGCAATTTCTGAAAAATCTTGGTCTAAATCAACAGTCCTGGAGAAAGAAACTCTTATAAAACGTACCACTTCATATCAGCCTGACTGTCATTATGTTCCTGGCAGTCTTTGTCAAAGAATGAAGCTTTGGATCTAAAAATTCCATTTCCCAGAAGGCTTGATGAATGAAAATTCAGTGCAGAGGGAATAGACGTACAGCTGAACTGGACAGACCTGAATCATCCTGCGATCTCGCAAAATTGTCAATACCATCAGACTGAGGCAGATAAATAAACAAAGAAGAATATCTGAAATTACAGTCATGTTGATTCATTCATGAAGTTGAATCAACCAGAAACCCTTGGAGGTTACTATGTTTTTCTAAAAACACAAGAGTATTTCTCTGGAGACCCAAGTTCCAACATCTCACAAGCAGCTTTGTGCATTGCATTCCTGCAATGGGAATTTCAGGGTTTGCTTGGCTGAGGACTGGTATTGTGTCACCTGGGTCTGACGTCCTAGACTGCGCCATCAAACTTTTCTCCTTGGAGCAGTGGAGTTGTTGATTTATTTCCCGTTTGGCATTTAATTACTAACTTCAGATGGCTGTCCCTTAATGTGTCCCACTGCTCCCTTTGGCCCCACAACAACCCACTTCATGTCAGTAAGCCCCTCTGCCATGATGAGACTACATTGGTGATTTCCACTGGATGCATTGCTCAAACATCCCTCTTCTTTCTGGGCTACCATAGGCAATCTTTCTCAGACTTGATTTATCCTGTTGAGCTACCCACACTTTAAAAAAATCCATTCATAAGCACATGGAGAAATAGGATCACGGCTTCAGTTTACAAGACAAACAGATGCAAGGCACTCCTTGAGAATACACAAGTGCATGTGCATAGGTTGCTTGTTAGCTTTAGTCTCGGTTCTGCCATATTAAAGTAGGGTTATTAATATATTGGCTACACAGTCACTGTAATTAGTTAAATCTGGTCTGCCTCAGAAAGTTGTCTTGCCTGCTGCTCTCCACCTCCTGAGGACACCATGGAGATAGCACAGACTTTCAAGAAGCTACATCTAAATTTGTAACAGAGAAATGATCTGTTTTCAAACTAACCTCAAAAGCATAGACAGGAAGAGCTTGCAACGAGCTTGCTGATAGTTCATAGGAATCCCACTGTTAGCACATGAAAGCTGATGGAAAAGAACGAGAGTCAGTAGAGGCTATAGAGATTTATGCTAAATTAAACCACAGCATGGACTGGTGTCAGACAAGAGCCGCCTTGATATCTTTAAAACTGAAGGCAGGCTGTGCTTGTTCAAGAGAAGCTGTAGCTGTGCTATGCAGCAGTGGCTGCCCGAGGAGAAATTGCAAGTATGCACATTAAAAATGTTCGCTGAAAAGAACATCACAATCTCATGGCCAAGATCCTGGCTACAGATAGAAGGAAACATTGAAAGACCAGCCCACTTCAGGAGGAAAAGTCTGCTCCACTGCAGAGGAACCAGGCTAGATTGGCTAATGAGCTATACAGGCAAGTGAGCTTGATCAGAGAGAATTCATAGCCTCAGCTGGACCCTCCCTCCTTTGAGAGGTGTGCCATAACTAGGGGAAATGGAAGCAGAAGGAGACCATACACTAGGAGGTTTTAGAAGCGCTGCAGTGAACTTTTGGAAAGGTGGAAGGGCATTTTGCAGGGTCTACAATCCCTCCAAATAGCCAGGGGACTTCATAAGATATCAAAGTCCTCAGATCTGATATACCTCTTGAAGATGTTTGCATCTGTCTAGGAAGACAGATGGCAGGTACTTTTTCTCCAGGTTGACTTGGTATTGATATTTGCATGTTTTAGGTCAGAGCTGAGGTCTCCTTTCTGCCTCTACTGTAGATGAAGGTACATTTCTACCATCGAGCGATCCTGGGTTCACTTCTACCTGATTAGAATTTTTAAACAAAATTGTCCATTACGAAACAAGAATCATAGATCAGAAAGAATACAAAAGGAAAAGATCTCTTTAGTCTTAGTTTAGGTGCTCAGTATCAGGTTTACCTCAAACTTGCACAAACAACATGCTCCATCTTTGTCTCAAGTGCTCCACTCCTGACTCAACAAACAAAATTTTCAGGGGAGTTTTGAAGATCTGTTTTTAAGTGCCCATTAAAGTACTGAAGATTAGGCCAGGAATCAAAAGACAAGACATTCCTGGGTTTTAGTAAGGAGCTAAATACCTGCATAAAGAAAGATACATGAAAACCCTCAAGCATATCTTGTAAGGGATGTACAGCAATATTCTGCAGAGATTTGTTTCAGTGGATTTTGTAGGTAAACACTTCACTTCTTCTCAGCCCAACCTTTGTATCTAGTTTCTTTGCTACCTGAAATATTTTTCATTTGAGTTTTCAAAAATTCAAAAATGTAATCTTTTTTTCCTGAAGGCATTACTTTCCTTCTGCCTTCTCTTTCCCCGTGAATGTAACTAAAGCATATAAAATTTCTACCTCTTGTTTTTCACTTCCTTGAACTTTTTAACACTTTAAAAAACCCATGTTTTTTAAAAATTTTTCTTCTGCCCTAGAAATAAGAGTTCCTGTTCCTTCCACATAAAGGAACGGGAAAAGAAAAAGGAAAGGAAATAGAGAACAAGAAACAGTAGTACTCTGTAAGAACCTAAATCCTAAACATCAATCATACTTTTGACCCAAGAACAGAAAGGGAAAAGTAAGAGTAGAAACAGGGAAAAAAAAGCCACCACCTTCTTCTTAGGAAGGGAACAAAGTGATTTCATGAGCACAGTTTCCATCACTGTTTTAAAATGCCTTTTGCTTGCAGAATATGCTGCCAGACTCCTCACAAACAGGTATTGTTTGGCCACCTTCAGCTGATGCATTCTGATTCTTGTTTGAAATTTACACCATTTGATGGATAAGAAGGGGCCAACTTGCCTTAAGACAAAGGAATTTCCTCCTCACGCACTGTGTGTGTGGCAGGGACAATAATACCTTTACGCTTTTTGGCAGACAGTCTTGTGCCTCAGCTTTCAGGTCTCCACTCAGATCAGTTTTATAAGATAAAAGCGCATAAGCCTTTCCTGGTGTTTTTCCTAATTTATACAGAAGGAGTGGAAGCAGGTTTGAGCCTGGTGAGAGCTGCTGTGTTGATTTCCTCCCCCAGCTGTAAACACCTGTCAAATACATGTGTTGTGCACATTAACATTTTGAAACTTGAGGTTCACAGGTCGTTTCAGGCAACAAGCCCATCTGAGGCTTCATGAAGGAAAGCTGTGCTGAAATAGGTCTTTTAGATATTACAGGCTATTTTGCAAAAACGCATGTTCTGAGAGCTGCCTCCCTCATTTGGCAGAATATTTTTCTTCATTTCTTTTTTTTTTTTTTTTTAATAATAAATAATGGTGTGAAGTGCATCAGGAAGACTTCTAATGAAATGTATACAATGTTAATAGTTTTTCATAGTCTGTTATGCACTATCACTTAAAAAAAAAATCTATTCTTTTTTGTAATGTTTGGTAAATGCAATAAATCCACTAGCTGTTACTTAAGACACTCGCCTTTTGCAACTGTGTGTATGTTTTTGTTAACTGAAATATTAATGAATGTATACCTGGTGGCTTAGACAACAGGATCATGGCATAAATCAGATTTATGAACCAAACAGCACAGTGAAGACCCATTCATATCCTCAAATGTCATGATTGTGAGTGTTGACAGTTTGATGGTACCAGAGACATTCCTTGCTTTTGCCAGCTGAAAAAAGAAAAAAAAAGTTGCCATCTTTCTGTGTCTTGAAAAAGGAGGAATTTTCAGTCAGATGGAGAATGAGTTTCTAAGCCACCAGGTGTTTTCCAGTTCTGTTTAGATGAAGAACAGAATCTGACTTCTGAGAAGAAACAGTAAATTGTGAATGAACCTCACTTACTTTTGGTTATTTATTGTCCATTCTCTGCTCTTCTCCAGTGCACTAAACCACGGTGTTGACAGAACACAGGAAGGAGACTGAAATTCTGGAGAAAAAATCATGAATAGCTGTAGTCTAAGGCTAAACTTCCCCTTATAGGAATTATACAGGTTTGCTGCATGCAGAAAGTAAACATGTTATAAAAACCCTGTGGTCTGATTGTGCCTCAATTTTCATGGAAGTATTACCACTCATAGCATCAAGGCAAGAAATTCTCCTGACAAACTCATTTCAATAGTCACTGAAGTCAGAAAATTTCATGACTGCCTCTGTGGACAGAACGACCAGACACATGGCCGAGGAGAAAGCAATCTATGTAGCTGTTCTTCTTAAAAGTTTCATTTTCTCCAAATTGGAATTGACTGTTCCTGAGGGAGCTAAGAGGGGATTTTGAACCACTGGCTGAATAAAAACCATCTCAACTGCTTCAGGGAGCTTGGAGTATGTCACCTAACCAGGGATCGAGTTGGTTGTACAGAGGTTAAACCACTGTGGAATAAGCAGCTCAACGAAATATTGTAAAGTTATGTTTAGTGAGGGTGGAAAAAGAGCTGTTGGGAGTCAGTACCTGTGGTGCATGTAGCATGCCAGCATGACTGCTGGAGTAGTCAGGTCTCCTGCTCTCTGGGGAAGGAGTGAATATTATTTTCACAAGAAGGTTAGTTGAAACGGTTGAGTTTTCTGTACGATTTCAAGTTTTACTGAAGGAAATGGTACTGAGGGCATGACTCCAGATCCCATTTTTACAGGAATTCACTCCAGTATCTTCTGTGGCTTAGCTAAATGCTCTCATTGAACAAAGGGAGATCTGTTTCTCATGGCACTGGTGAGTCTCTGGCCAGTGTAGTGTTTAACATAGCAGCACACAAGGTTGTGAAATCTGCTTGTTTCTAAACTACATACATCAGGTTGTGGGTCCTTTTTGTTGTTGTTGTTCGTTTTCTTCTCTCCACAGTGTCAGCTAGCCAGTCTGCTAAACCTACCTTAGTGGTTACCAGAAGTTGATATTAATTTACTCTTAATTTACTGTATAGTTGTCCTCAATTATGTGAAAGATTCACATGGATACCATGTTGTGGCAATATTTGTATACTGAACCCTTGGAAGTTGCAGAACATAGTGCTTTTGAGTAAAATACATCATCGAAGCATGCCAACTACATGTTGTGATCCATCTGGTTAGGGCCTAGATGGCCAATTAATAGCATTGCTATTAATATCATTCTGAAGACAGAAAAACAATGTAGGGGCAGGTCTCAATTTTTTTCAGACATAAGGTGCATTTAAAAATGAACATCTCTGAAATTTGTCTCTCTGGAATTTCTGTTGCAGGTGAAAAAAAACCACATTACTAAGACACATGAAGAATGTGAAAATGCAAGGACACAGAATGCAGTGAAATAAAGATATATGATCCTATTAAGGACAACCCTGCTTCATCTCTATGTTATAGCTACGTATAGCCCTTTAGATGTATAAATATATAGCTCAGCACGGAGTCCAACATACTCAGGTTTCTGTGGATAACCATAACATTAAGAATGGCTGCTAAATCAGGAGCACACAAAAGTGTATTGGTGACTTCAAATAAGCAGTTTGCAAGTGTTTACTGTACTGTATGCACATGCATATCCTTCATCTGGCTGAATGGTGCTTTCATTTTGTTCAAATTCTCTGGCTCAACTGTAAATGTTGTTCTACATTGTCACATTTGGATATTATTGTACTAAACTAATTTAAACACCACCTAAATCATGATGAACTTGACAGTGAGCTTTTTACCCTATACAGTCTTAAAAGAAGAATATATTTCTCCTTAAATTAAACTGGAAACTACTCTTCTAAACGCTCCTATAAAGAAAATAATTTGCAAGGTATTTTGTCTAACTGTTTAATGAAAAGACACAAATATTTCAGTAAAATATGACAAAATCCTGTTTCTCGTACCCAAATAAACTTTGAATTTTACTGAATCTGAAGTAAGGATTTCCACTGATAGGTGGTATGGAAGCAGTTAAATGCACTCAATAACTAGATATGGCTGAAATATGTTATTTTACTTCTACTTTCATCACAGAAATGATACCTAAAGTTTAGGGTGCTTTATGGGCAGGTGGAAAGCATGTGGTTACTCAGCTGCAGATGTCCTTTATGGCTTCAGGCATATTTTTGAGGTAATTTCTAGTGCTAGAAAAAAATGAGAGGTAACTCCCACAAATTCATGATCTTAGTGATAATTCTTCACGGAGACAAAGCTGTGGAGTGTTTAACTACAGCATGTTTACATAGGGTTTCTCATGGGTAATCCGTTCATCCTAAGTACAAGATTATCTATGCCTTGTCTCCACTTGTTCACAATAGCATCACTTTCTCTTTGTTGTTTATGCCATGCTGATATCCCACTACACAAAAATATCATCCCTTATAATCCAGTGAAAGAACTTCTTCCTTTCTATTCTCTTTTAGTAATATGTGCTTTTTATTAGCACAATAAACACAATGAAACTTTCAGAAATGAAAGACCACTGTGACTGTTGATGAATCCATGTTGTTCACTTTGGGTGCAAGCAGTGTCTTCATGAATATTTCAGCTAGTGATCTAATTTCATCTGGGTATATATATAGGAAAGTGGATATAATGTTTTGATCAGTATTAGTTATCGGTCAAAGACAACCCTGACAATGATTTTCATCTGCTTCTGCTGTTGCATTTCTCTGGATGGTAGGCCATTGCCTATGTACAGTCCCTGGAAGCTTTTGTTTTCTTTTCATTACAGTACTCCTATGTGTTGTGGTTAAAAGCTGTTTATCTTATATTGCATGGTGTACATAGCTTTTTGAAGCCACTACTATAAAGCTACAGGCGGTTAAAGACTGTATCTTATCGCTAAAGTCAGCAGAGATTTTAGGGATGGAATGCAGTGATACCAGCTGAGAGCAATTCCTGAGGACAGAGGTGACTCTGCACCTTCTGTGTGGCGCATTTGGCTTGTGCTTATCTTCCTCTCACCCTGGCCTCACTGTGTGAGGTTGCCTTAACCCCTCGAACCCCCTCCAAAACAGCTGACAGCCTGACATTTTCCTGATCTGATCCGTCACTCAACCTCACGAGCCTTCCAGACTGTGTGAAAGGCGCGGGTGGCATGTGGGTGGCTTCCACTCCCCTTGGTTGGCAGCAGGCGCGACACGATGCCCAGGTGATGGATCTGCTCACCAAAGATTTGCCAAGGGCTCTCCCTTCTCCAGGACCTCTGCTGCCCCTCCAGCTCTAACTGCACTGAATCTTTTGCTTCCTTAAGAGTCATGGGCATGGGCAAGCTCCTGGGAAAGGATTACAGGCTAGCAGAAGTTCACAGTGGTACAAATCTAGGTAAATAAAAATCTATTCAGCTAAATTTTAACTTGGTAAAGATTCCTTGTCTTTAGGTAAGCATGTTCTTCCTGCTTTAAAAGCTGAAATATCTTGTTATTTTAAAAATGCTTGCATTTCTGCTCAAGTATGTTGCATAATACGTTTTTAAAAATAATGCATTTAGCAATTCTGTGTGCTGTTATTCACAAATTGCTTCAAGAAGGTCCTGGTTATCTGATATTTAATTATTCAAAACTATACAATGAATTATTTCTGTACAGGATTTGTGAACAACTTATTCTCCATCTTTAATATTTGTTCTGAGATTGGATCATTTCAATTGAATGCCTTTGGCTGATGTATGCTGTATGCTTCTGTCCTTCGGTGTATAAATTCCTGGACCTGTACATTGAGAAATTGGTTTTGTGCTCTTTCATAAAAAGATGTTGTTTATTTGGAAACTTTTGCCAGTGAACAAGCTCATTAACACACCACAAAAAATAAAATACATAGTGTGCTAAGATGAGAAACTTACCTGAAAATTATATTTTTCCGTGTTCTGAGCAAATACTCTCAAGCATTTGTATTTTAAAGGACTTCAGTCAAGACTTTTGTGGAACTAGGAAAGCTGCATGATGACTGAGGAAAGACTAGACCTCTGATGGTGTGTTTTGCAGAGAAAAATCTTATAATTTTCAGGTTGGATTTGTCTTTTACTGCCACCACTCAGTATCTGCTCCCCTCTGGGATGCAGATGGCACAATTCAGTATCCATAACAAAGCATTTGTCTTGCAATGTGTATGCATAACAGATCAAATCACAGCTATTTAAAGTACAGTGAGGGAACATCAAAGGCTTCACAAAATCAATTTTTTGCTATTTGAATAAAAATTTAAAAAATAAATAAATATGGAAACACCGAATTTTGGATGGTTAGCCAGAGCAAAGACTGCCATGACTAAATGATAAATGCTCAGACTGTATCTTACAGAAGATCAAACAAAGGGGTTGAGAAAGAAAGTGAACACGCCAGGTCAGTCCTTCCTTTCTCACTGTTTTCATCTGTCCTGATTCACCCGTCTCCCCGCCACTGTGCCAGCTGTGAGAGAAACCTGGAACAGAGAGACCATGGTGTGCATCCTCCCTGATGCTGACACTGGCTTCTCGATCTGTGCCCTCTCAGAGGTGCTCCCAGTCTGCGGAACCATCAGACAATGTCTTTTCTTTGAGCCTGAGTATGGTCTTATTCTGGAGGGTGTGAAACTCTCAGGCCGAGGGGCACAGTCAAGTATGGTAAACCAGAGACTTATTTTTCCTTTTTCCTATCAAGGCATTTTGCTTCTGAATGCCAGTTCTGGATGTACCTATTCTCACAAGTTTCTTATCTGTTTCCTCTATCAAACATGGTAGTATTTTTCCAATGATGGTGTCTGTCTGATGAGGGAGGCATGTAATTAACCAGCCAGTTACACAGGTTACGGTGCAGTGAGGTCTGTGTGATCCTTCTCCAGAGCATCAAGACATACAGGACAGAGCATTTCCCTGCTTGCTGATGTCCAAAAAAGAAACGTTGCTTTCAGAGTAATGTCAGCATCCCAGTCTGCCACCCCAGCAAAACAGGACATTCTCTGACTCTTGCTGTGCCCCCTTTGTGCCATGTTGTCCTTAACATCCAACCCTGTATCCAGCAGGCCATGGTGGAGCTGCGATTGCACAGCTTCTGCACACAGAATAGCAGAGTATTTGGCTTCAAACCCAAATGTGTAGCTACTACAGCTTCTGCAGATGAGTCAGCTTCAGCCCAGAGCACAAGCCAGTCGATCTCCACCTCAGGATGTGACACCATGCAAAGCACATGAGTTACAGTGTGGTTCCCACAACATATTTGCTGCCACCTTGATTAGCTCACTGCGAAGTGGTCAGCTGTTTGGTGGCAGGATATTCAGTAAAATTTGAAGCTTTCCTGTGGGCTAAGTTGGGATCTGAGTCTCCTCTGCTTCTTTTCAGGAACATGCTGGACACCAAAGAGTTGTGTCTTTACCCACATGCAAGTGCTCCACAGAGGTGCAGACCTTTTACTCCCCACAGCTCCCATCATGCAGTGATTTTAGACATTTTCATGATGTACTTCAGGGCAGACACTTGATGTTGGTCTGTGTGAGTTCTTCCCATTTTCTCTTCCCTTCACCTCCCTCATGAAGCAATAATTACCTTGGTAAAACACATGCAGTTTCAATTCTTTATAATGCAGAAACAGATTTACTCCCGTGTGTACGACAAAAATCACTCTGATGATAGTGTCTGACTGCAACTTCTGCAAAGACAAACGTTTTTGGCCTCAGCCACTGCATCCTGGTTCAGTGCCCATCGAATTATCATATACGCACCAACTTACTTTGGTGGGCATCCTCTCAATCTCTGCTGAATTGCCTTTCTTCACTGTTCCAGCGAAAGCTACTGAATTTATTCTGATCAATAGCAAGAAAAGGATTTTGTCCAGATAATATTTTTCTCTGTTTGAAACAAATAACCTAGCATTTTCATTCAGAGGAAAAACAGTCCCTTCTGGACATATATTTCAAAATTTGTAGAGTGTTGTAGTTCCACAGACAGTCAAAAGGAGTTATTGCTAAAGTTTCCATGTATGTCGGTATCATTTATTTTCATTTTTCATTTTTCTTGTGACTATACTGTCTTACTGATTTTCTTTTTAATGTTTCCATGTCCTGATAAATGCATTTTCTTCCTTTGGAAGGAGCTTATTTTTAAATGTTTTCAATCTTTATTAAGAAGTTGATTTTGTATCCAGATCATTCTTCTCATTAATTTATGTTTTTTTCTTGCTTCCAAATTTTTATGAACTTTGTCTAATGTCAGAACAAAAAAAAATTATTACACATTTTTAGTGATGCTGTATGAAATAAAGGATGCATACAGCTTAGCTGTTTACTGAGAAGTGTCAGCATGAGTTGTCTGTTTGCCTGTTTATGGTAGCAGCATCATCCTGCAAAAGCTGGAACAGGTATTGCCTGAAAAGAGATTGAAAATGTTGTATTCGATTCCACACACAGAAGAACAAGGCAAAGTGGAAGGAGAGCAAGCAAATCCTTCAAATAAATGTAACTTTCTGTTCTTTGTTCTTGGTTGCACTCTGCTGCTCTGTAATAAAGCTGTCATTGGTGACAACCAACCCTCTAGGTGGTTTAAATTGTTCTCAGCTTTTTCTTGCTTTTTCTGTGCATCATTTCTCTCGAGGGATTTAACTTTAAAATTGTTTAATCAAAAATCTGATTTTCTCCTGATATTGTGATAGTTTTATTCTCAGCTGGTGGTGCCAAATTTGATCTTCCCAGGGTAGCAGCCTTTGCATTAGAGCTGCCCTTCCTGCCTGAAGCCAATGCATTTTTCATTAGTACCCAAAAGACAGATGGAAAGTTGGAAATTTTTCAGTCTTCCAAAATGTGTCAGTGGAAAAATGTCCATTGCCCAAAGGTAACCATCCTTGCTTTTATCCTGACTTACTCGATCTTGTACCATCAGCCAAAACTCAAAACTGCCTTCCCTCTGCTTTGTAATCTGAAAGACCTTGTATTTTATCCGTTTCCAGCAGAAGCAGCAAACAAACATTGTGCTCAGGTTCTCTGCACGACTGAAGTCCTACAATCCTTCCGGACAAAGCAACTTCTCTGTTCTTTCAGTTTGCTCTGCTTTGAAGAGGAGACACTTTTCCTTTAGGAAAACATTGGTTGGTTTTCTTTTACAGGTGTGTAAGTGAAAAATAAAATCTGGAGGCATAAAAACAACAGGTGAAAATGTTCTTGTCTTTACCTCAGGTCTGTTATATTGATGTATATTGGAAGGGAATCTCCCTCCTCCAGTGTTTGATTTCCAGCCCCAGTGGTAGATACAGTCTACTCACTCTTTTTGTGGCTGGATACCTGGTGACAGTTGTCAACAGCAGGTGTAAGGAAGCGGTTTCTTAGCATTCACTCCCTGCTCCAGGTGGGCTGCAAACTTTGACGCCAGAAGACAACGTGTCTCTCTCAGCAGAACATTGGTCATGTACTTATTCCCCTCTCAGCGAATAAACTCTTCTACTTTCCCTCTCTGAGAAAAGAATCACACTGCCTTTTGATCTTTAATTTGTTTTAATCTATTTACTAATTCACTTGTTTAGTCCAAGGAATGCCTAGGGCAGGGCTGATATAATCCTTGTGGTTATTTTGAAGACTCGGTTGTGATCAAATAATTGTCTTCCAGACTAAATATTGTAAACTACCAGTTTTCTGGGAACACTTAGCTGGAAGAAAAACTCATTTGGTCTTATATCTGGTTATTTCAAAATCACAGAATTACTGAAAAACCCGTGATATGTCTTTACTGAAATTTCAAATCTTGTTCACTGTGGCAACAGCAGGTCCTAGGTAAATGTGCTGTGCCATGCAACTAATTTGTGAGAGTGACCCAATCAAAAATTGAAAAAGCAGCTTGACATATATGGCAATTGGTGTAATGAGCTGAATTTCATGGCAGGAGAAAACATCCTTTCCAGGTGATCAAGAAAAATCAAAAAAAAAAAAAGAAAGAAGGAAAAAGCCTTATAACAACAATCCCCCAAACCTTTGAAAGGTGAACAAAAAATCAACCCACTTTCTATTGTAAATTAAGCAAATGAGATGAGATTAGGAAAAAAAATTCCAACAGAAACTTATTTTGTAGTTACCCACTTTAAAACTCAGGCACAGTTCCCTCTGCTGCTGCCTCTGGCCACTGAACAGCAGCTCTTCCACTTCTGGACTGTGTGGCAATTCCTGTATACCCAAATCTGAGGTGTTTCCACAGATATATTTTGGCTTTGACTCTGTTCAACGAACATTTTGATTTTGTCTCACTCAAACACTTCTTCCCAAACTTGAAGAAGAAACTCAATAGCTTCAAGAGCAAAATAGCTCCTAGCAGCCTGAAATTGTCCTATGAGTATGCACAGAGTCTAATGCATTATATCACCAAATAAAAGATCTCAAAATAAATATTTCATCTTAAGCACTGTTTGGACAGCCCTGAGGCTGATTGATATATGTCATGAAATAAAATTGCGTTAAATTTTTCATACAGGGTTTTACTTTGAAATGTTTATCAACTCCCGTTGATAATTGCTTTCTGCTCTAAGGGTCTATTTTGAGGTTGAAATAGTGAAGTGGCATGCTGTCTTTGCCAGTATTTTTATCAGCACACCTTTTTTATTCTCTTCTTTCACGTAACTTCAGACAGTCTGAGCACTAGCAGGTGCCCAGTACAAGTACAAAACCTTTAATTAACTCATTTGGATACTTTAAACTTCCTTATTTGTCAGCATCACAAAAAGTGACCGAGACTAATGGGTACAGTGGAGAATTAAACATAAAGTTTTACCACTTTCTTGGTGAAGCTATTGATGAGAACATATCACTTACATCTTGGAAGCTGATTTTCTGACAGATAGTCCCACACTTTGTGAGCAGAACTGCCACAGGCAGATCTAACTCCAGATATTTTTAAGAAGAGTGAAATTTCATTCCTCTTTCTTCTAAAATGATAAGTGTAAATAATATTTAATATCAAATTTGCTAACTTTGCAAATTAATGTTATATATTCCATAAAATAAATAGCAATAGCAATACCCCCAGATCTTTGCTAGCTGGAACGATGGTGATCCTAGACACTTTTGTGCTTGGCACAATGCACAGTGCACAATGCAAGGACGAGAAAACCCCAGTGAAAGGATCATTCCTGGACAACAGGGGAATGAAGGTGGAGATTTTAAAACTGAGGAGACCTGGCAGCATGATTCCTCCAGACTGTGTCGCAGATTGTGTGTCCAAATCTCCCTCACTTAAATTTTAAAGGCTGCCTAGACCTTCACAGCATTTCAATATCAGTCTTCCAGAAATTATATAATAGTTGCTATTTGTGAGCTTGTACTAATTGTCCAACATGGTGAGCGGAATGACAGCACTAGCTGACATTATTTTGCATGACAAAGAGTCACTATGTGAAAATATAACCCAAATATGTCACTATAGCTCTGTGATTCATCAAAGTCAATCACTTCAAACTGACAATGTACTCATAGCTGTTCTGAATTTCTCAGGTCTCATCTCTCCTTTGCCTTGCATTTCACTATACTGTTTCATATTAAAACAAACCCCAAAAAAACAGATTTTAATAGTGGGAATTAAGATTTTAACAGTGGGTATTAAATGCTAGTGCAGAAGTATTTC
This sequence comes from Patagioenas fasciata, assembly GCF_037038585.1. Lineage (NCBI taxonomy): Eukaryota > Metazoa > Chordata > Aves > Columbiformes > Columbidae > Patagioenas > Patagioenas fasciata. Next base: position 10,111,345 of record NC_092560.1, read on the forward strand.
TAACCTTCAGTATCGTAAATCTATGTAGATACATTTTGATTTCCAAGCTCAGCCTTTGTTATTGGTCTTGAGAATAGTAAGAAGACACCATTATAGGCTCAAATATTATTTAAAACTGTTGTTGGGAAGACACTATTTTTTAAGCAATGAGGCTTAAGCATCTTGCTGATCCGGATCTAAGCCACAAAAAAACAATGCTGGGTTTGGAATAGATTTCTTCTAGAAACCTTCCTTCAGTTTCTGCTCGATTTAGCTCTGGAGCAGGCTTTCTGAAGGGAGGTGGAGACAGGAATGTGCAGTGATTTGATCACTAACAGTGAAAGGTACTCTTTAAACACCATCTGCAATATGCTTTTCTGTTGAGCTGAGAGGAAGTTGTGAGAATACAAATCGAACCACTCTGCTGGGTCTGGCTGGGGTGGGGTTACTGCTCTTCCCAGCACCCACAGGGTGCTCTGCATTTGTGACTAAATTGGTACTGGTAACACAGCAGTGTTTTGGCTATTGCCTGGCAGAGCTTGCACAGCATCAATTCTTTCTCTGCTTCTCTGCTGCCTCTGTCAACCATCAGTCTCGCGGTGGCAAGGGTCTGGCAGGAGACACAGACACATGGGGACAGATGGTCAGAACTGGCCAAGACATATTCTATATCATACAACATCACGATCAGCAGTAAAGACTGGAGAGCTGCTCTTGTGAAAGCAGCCACTGCACAGAGACTGGCTGGGTATCTGCTGGTCACACATGCTGAATGACTGTGTTTGCATCACTTAAAATCCCTTTCTTATTAAATGGGTGTTTCAGCCTGTGAGTTTTCACCCCTCATGAGCAAGCAGCTATGTGGGTGCTGAGCTGCTACCCGGGGTCTACTCACAGTGACCATATAGCTTGTTGATAAGTGACCTATTTTTTTTTCCTCCTAAATGTGAAAGACAAAAGAGGATGATTTAAACTAGAGGATAATTAATTCCAGAAAAATAACCCATCAGAATATTTTACTGTATACTTCCTAGAACTACCTAAACCCTATTAAGGGACACTTTAGGGAGTACATGAATTATTAATTGCTACCAACTTATTTTCTCCGAACAACAAGCTATGTCTTTCATTACTGCTGTATAATTTTAGCCTTTGGGTGAAAAAAATCACATAGCATTTACTTTAATTATATTGTACACCTACTATATTATAACTTATCTTTACAAGGTGTCCAAAACTCTTCAAAAGTGTTATTTAATTTTCTAAATCTTCCCAGGGAAGGACTGATCTCAGCAAAACAGAGAGCTGTGAACCGTTTCTAATTGTCCACATCCATTTTTCAAGCCGGAGAGTATACCCATGTAAGTTCAACCAAAGACTTCAATTTGGTGTCTTTCACAAGCAACCAGTTTCTTATTACAAAAAAAAGGACTCCCTGAACATTACTGCTTCAAAAGTTTAAAGTGTAGGTGTTTTACCATGGTAGTACATACCCTAAAAATCATTCCTGTTCAGCTCCTATGAACTATACATAGGGTAGAGAGTTGCCTAGTTCAATAAACATTTTAACATGTATTTCTGTGGGCCAGTTACGTGGAAATAAATGTGGGAGTGTTCTGTTGACTGCTTTGCAGAGGGGGGCATTGTGTGCATTTTCGTGCACGCAATAGGCCAGTAAATCTTTCCCTAGGATTTTGTGGAAGTGGAGAAATCATGTCAGCTCACTTACCCAGGTTCAGTTGCCTTGTAGCAGGATCCCCTATTCCACTTGTGTCTTCTCTCTCAGGGCATGCACAAGTGTCTTCTCGGGGTGTGCAAAAGTGTGCTTTAGGAAAGAGGTGTAGCAGACAGACCAGCCTGGCTGGTGCTGGGTCACAGGCTGCTGCCCTCCCCTCCCGCTGCTCCTCAGCTGTCAGTCACCCACCCTCCGCCACTCAGCAGCACCACGGTGTCTGGTTCTCAAAGGAATATGGGCAAGTCAAGGACTCACATCCTCATCTTTTAAGTTTTTGGCTTAATTTATATATAAACTACTTATTTCACACAATGTTAGGGATTGGAAGGGACCTCAAAAGCTCATCCAGTCCAATCCTCCTGCTGGAGTAGGAACACCCAGATGAGGTTCCACAGGAAGGTGTCCAGGCGGGTTTGAATGTCTGCAGAGAAGGAGACTCCACAACCTCCCTGGGTAGCCTGTTTGAGGCTCTGGCACCCTCAATGTGAAGAAGTTTCTTCTCCTATTTAAGTGGAACCTCCTCTGTTCCAGTTTGAACCCATTACCCCTTGTCCTACCATTGTTTGTCACCGAGAAAAGCCTGGCTCCATCCTCCTGACACTCACCCTTTATATATTTATAAACATTAATGAGGTCACCCCTCAGTCTCCTCTTCTCCAAACTAAAGAGCCCCAGCTCCCTCAGCCTTTCCTCATGAGGGAGATGCTCCACTCCCTTCATCATCTTTGTTGCCCTGTGCTGGACTCTCTCCAGCAGTTCCCTGTCCTTCCGGAACTGAGGGGCCCAGAACTGGACACAATATTCCAGATGTGGTCTCACCAGGGCAGAGTAGAGGGGCAGGAGAACCTCTCTTATAGTTTATTAACTAGAAAATATGCGCGATGTGTTTAGCTGTCAGGGTATTTTGAAGCCTTGTGGGCAGTTGGCCGTCACCATGAAAAGCCGTATGGGCACCCATTTTCAAGTGGTACTGTGGATAGTACAGCACAAATTAAATAGAATGAATATTTATTGTTCACCAGAGAATCTCAGCATTTCTATTTCCCTTGTGAAAGTAGCAGCAACAATGTTTCTGCTTCTCTTTCTTCACCTTCTTTACTCCAAGTAAAGCCAACAGATGTTCTCAAAGTGCTCTCATCAATGCGAACATCTCTATTAAAAATAGGGTTATAACTTTGTTGCAAGCACGCCAAACAGGTAATAATGCTGTACAGAGAAGTTATAGTGTCAAATTTAAAACCATCTTTATTATTATTAGTAGTAGTAGTTACAGTAGTAGTAAAAACGACAACAGCTTACTTTGGAATTAATATAAATATTCTATTTTTATGGTTGAAAAATGCTGTTTTCCTTGCTGCATACAAAAGCCTTCTGTTGTGCTGGGTTTTTTTTGTTTGTTTGTTTCTTTTTGTTGTTGTTTTTGGCATACAAGAATATTCCTGGTGTTTTACATTAAGAACTGATTTCGCTACAAGTTAAAACGCAGGACTGGCCCAGTGACGTTGTGCTGCTTTGTGCCACATGTGACTCTGAAACTGCAAAGCAGTGTCTCAGAGAAGCAGATGTGCAGGGAGGAGCAACACATGCCTTAATGAGAGCTGCAGTCTTCCTTGTGCTCCTAATGGTTTTAGCTTTCCAGTGATCAAGGATTATTGATTTTCCTTCTCTCCTTCGCTCCTGTTGAGACTGTTTTTTGTGACTTGGAGTGAGCTAAATGCTGAGCCATAGCATCACCAGCAATCCTTCTTCCAGCACAGGCAGGGGGAACTATTCAGTTTGTTAAGGGTTTTACTCCCTTTACTGCTGTTTTTTTTTCTTTTTTTTTTAATTTTTGTAAATATAAGTGCCCATAACAAAGTGGTTGCCCACCAGTTGTGACAGAGCAAACCAAATGGTACGGCCTCAATGTTGCTGTGCTCCCTGGGCTCAGAAACTGCGCTAGGACCATGGCAGCATCGCCTGCATTATTCAACCTCAGGCACCCTCAGACTCGCACATATTGGTAATTCCTTTGGTCGGCCTTTCTTTGTGGTCTCCATGGCAACTGTTTCCATTGCCATTACCATCTCTGGGGCCCAGCCTTGCTCACAGGCGCCTCAGCTGCTCCTTCCCTAACACGGCAATTAATAACTGTGGTGCCACTATATTTAGATGCCTTATGCCCTCTGTATTATTTGTCTCTGAGACAAATGTTTTCATGGTGCCCTGGGCCAGCGTTGGTTGCATTGCTGCCTTCTGTGGCTTCCTCCAGGGAGGTCACTGGGGGAGCTTGGTTTCTGCTGCCCGTGTCGCTCTGGATGGAGCTGCTTTTGCACCAGTTGTTCCCCAGCTCCACGCTTTCCACAGCATTTACTATAAATGAGCAAGGAGAGGCGTTGTGGAGGTCCCTGGCAGGAGCACAGCTCCACTGACACTGGTTTGAGCAATTAATCCCAAACCCAGAAGTTTGGCCTCCCAGTCCCCAAATTCCCCATCACAGACAACACCCAGTACCACTTGCTCACAGCCACACATTTTAAAACCTCCAAGACCATGGTCATGGAGGGACATGCAATTTTTAAAAGCTGAAATGCAAGGGTTTCTGAGTAGCATTCCGTGCTGGCAAATGGAAGTACTGGGGGCACTTTCCCACCACACTGCTCTGTAAAGAAGAAGTTTTTAGGAACAGTTCTACTGAAAAGAGAAATACAACATTTTGAAATCCCAAGTTCTACAATTTTATTTTGGTAAAGTCTATCGGTCAGATTAGATATATGAAAAATGAAGGTTTAATAAGATTCTATGAGATGATTACCAATAAAATAACTTATTTTAAATTAGACTTTGCTATTTGGTCGTCAGTATGATAGTCTCTTGGAGGTCAACTGCAATTTTGCAGGAAGATAAAGTATTAACTTGTTCTAAAGCAGAAGCCAAAGTGGCCTGGAAATATTTCTTTTCTACTCTTTTTTTATTTTATTTTATTTTTTTTTCCCCCCAGTTCAGATTTGCTACATCAATTACAAATTTGAAATTTAGCTTGGTTTATTTTAGAACGTCTTCTAGCCTGAAAAGTATACAGTGGGACACTGCTTGAGAAATAAATTAAAATGCATGCTTTTGTGCAGAAATTATCACATCCTCTTTTTCATTCCTACGCTAAGCAGACAAGCAATTGAATCACAGATTAAAATTGTTTTCATCGCTTCTTCAGATTTCAAACAGAAGTAATTTTTTCTGTTTGGGTTTTCTTTCTTTTATCTTTTTTTCTTTATTTATTTTTTTGTTCTTTTGTCCTCTTTATATAGCTGTGGAGCATCAATGCTAAATCTTGAGACTGTATCTTATGGAGGAGTGCACACAGTCAACAGCTCTGGTTGAGAAACCTGCATGTAATACTATTTCTTCCCAAATACTTTTCTCGTACCATCGAGCTCACAAGTATCTAATGCTTTAAATTCTGAAAAGGATGGAGAATCATCCTAATAAGTCTCCCCTTTTTACCCACTTGATACAGTATTCTTTGAAGGTGTTGTTACTTCATGATTTTTGGCAATCAGGACTGCAAACTGATAATTTCACTTGGTACCTAGGAGAGGTATATGGAAGGTGCTGTGTGGTCAACAGGCCACAGCTTCTGCTGCAGTACCTCTACTCCTCCCTTATGTTTCCTCAGTTCCCAGATAAAAGTGAATGCAGCCTTTAGTCTGCAAGAGCTCTGGCTGCTGAATGCTGCAGTGCCCAGCCAAACAGTGCAAAAAAACCCAAAAGAGGCAATGTCTCAAAATCAAGCAAATGAAACTGCCCCACGAAGAAATGTATCTGCTCTACAGGGTAAGGTTAATTTAGACAAACAGGGCTGAACCGAACAGGCAGTCCGGATGCAGCAGAGGAAATGCAGGTAGAAATAGCCACCTCAGCACTCCATGCAGCCCCAGCCTGACTCACACTGGTCCCTGTTTTAATGCTGTTTCCATACACATCACTGAGGCTCTTTGGCTGGTTCCCAAGAAGTTGCCATTGCAATGCACCCTTGTCAAGGCTGCACATCTCTGGCAGTCTGAAAGTGGCTGGGTCCACAGGCTGGCCGCTTGCCATCCCACCCTCCTGGGTCAGAAACTGGTCTTCACCTCCAGACTGAGTTGTGTGCCACTTGTCTAGAGGGAGAAGTCTCTGGACCACTCCTGGCAGCATCTCAGCAGGGCTGTCCCTTGGAGCAGGGCAGACCTGTGCCAGGAAAGCTCCTCAACATTCCTCAGCTTGCTGTCACCCCCCAACATCAGTGCACCAGCACAAACACAGCCTCAAAGGACACTGGAGTATAAAACAGATGTGACCAGTATGACAACCAGAGCCAGTCCCTGAACTAAAAACATGATAACCCTGACATACATGCTGTCTAAACAGAAAAAGTGATGTGTGGCCTTGTGTTCCCTGCAATGTGAATAATGAACTGCTGCCACCTCCCTCAGTCTTTGCCATGTCTGCTCATAACTCCTGGAAAATTGTTTCTCTCTGTGTGACTCCCCTAATTTTCTAAAGTGCTACTTTATTTTAATACCTCCTGGTCTTCTTCCCAGAAGAAAGAATTAAGTTGCTTAAGAATTATAAAATATAGGGAAGATTTTTTGTATGCCTTTTTTTTTCCTTAAGAAAAGGAAGATTCCAGTGAAAACTCTATAGGCCTCAGCTTCAAGCTATGCATGTAGCAGCATTGGTTAATGAACTTGACAGATACAATCACATGTATCTATTGTGGTACACCTGCTAGTGACTACGGGGTTTGTTTTCAGTGCAACTACTCCCTCACATTTAAATTATGGTAGAATTTAGCTATTCTACGCAAGTTTTCCATCTGCACCCAGCCATACATCATAAGCCATTTCCAGGTTTTGTTATTCCATCACTTTCCGAAGTGTTCCCAGGAGTTGTTTGAATAAACATAATCTAACAACTGATGTAAGGCCTCTTCCATCCTGAAGCATTCTGTGATTCTATGATTTGATGTGGACTCATGTGGCAGAGTTTCAATCAAATTTAGACTTTTCCTGCTTTACAGTGTGTTTGTATCCAGTGTTGCAGTTCATTGCTTGTCTGTATTTACAGAGTAAATTATAATAAATGCCTGATGGTGAAATGACTGACAGTTAGTGATCAGATTCAATTACCGATGACTGAAGCAAAGAGAAATGGAGAAAATTGGCTGGGGGTTTTTATTACCAATAGAGCTTGCACAATACAGTCAAGAGAAGTGCAATTTGTTCCCAGTTAGCGTGGGGTTGATTTAATAGCATGCACCTGGCTGCTTTGCTCTTTGTGCTCCTATGGTCCACCTTCTGTGGCAGAAATGCAGTACGTACCTAATGTGAGAGCGTTGTGCAAAGAGAATTTTGATTACAGCAGCTCATGCTGCAGTTTCCTTGTGTGACCAACAGGAAAAATCTGCAGCTGGAGTCAAATGAGTCTACAATAGCATGTACCTGTAGTCTTGGTACTTTGGAGATACTTATGCTGATTTCTGATTTCCAGTTGGATCAGTGTTTCTACTGGTGGCTGACTAACACACACCAGAATGGCTTGTGATACAAAATGTTTAAGTCAGCGTATGAACTTGTAATTTTCCCTGAAGATATTTTTTTATTGTATGTATTAAGCTATGTGAAGAACAAATTGTCATAGAATCATCGAATAATGTGGGTTGGAAGGGACATTCGAATGTCATCTAGTCCAACCCCTGCCATGAGCAGGGACATCTTCACCCAGATCAGGTTGCTTAGAGCCCCGTCCAGCCTGGCCTGGGATGTCTCCAGGGATGGGGCATCCACCACCTCCCTGGGCAACGTGGACCAACTTGTTACCAGCCTGAATTTCCCCTCTCTTAGTTTAAAAATATCACTGCTTTAAAATCTTTGTCTGTTAAGGCTGAACTTTCTGTCATTGTTTTGTGGCTCTAAATGCTCTCTTGCATGAATCAGGTATTCAGATCTTATAAAATCTGGAAAGAACATCCAACAAGCTCATCCTCAAGATCACACGAAGTATTTTTTATAGGAGCATTTCCCAAAAAGTGTCCATTGGCAAAGACAGTGAGCTGATCCAATTTCAGATGAGCTCCAAAAGTATGCAGAAAAAAGGCTTGGATAGTGATGTGTTAGCATCGTCTCCAGTCAGCATGCACTAAGTTTAGATTCTCAGGTAAGTGAAATTCAGAGGACAGCATACCTTGCCAGCTCACACGTCATGCATAATTTAGTCTCTAATTTAGTCTGGATTTAGTGGTGCTTTGACATGCTGTTTGTTCCACCTTTGTAATACCAAATAACTTTTTAAGGTAGAACATTTTATTTCCTGGTGATACTAGTGCCTTTATGCTTTCTTGCACCCCTCTGTATTCTGTGTCTCACCTTCTATTTTAAATTATTGTGGTTTCAAACCACAACAAATTTACAGCTGTAGGAGTGTAATTAAAAATAATAGCCACAGCAGATGTATTAAAAAAATTCTTCCCCTATACCAGTCAGTGACGTATCTTGTACTAATCTGAATGCAAAACATGCTTCTTTAAAGGTTTTCTCCAATATGAAAGGAAATGGAAACCAATTAATATCTATATTCTACTGCAAGGATTTGAAAAATGAAGACCTGCACCCTCCTGTCTCCTGGAAATTGTATCCCTCGTGTCTGGATATCTGTAAAATGCAGATGACTTATACCACCGACAGCCTCTGTGTCCCTGAGAAATAGCAATGGAAGGCTTCATGAGAAAGTCTCTAGGGGTTCAGGCACAATCATCTCCTGTGGCAGAACTGTACAGAAGGATACTCACTGTGTAGTGCTTCTCAGATTGTGCTAAACAGAAAGTTTAGGAATAAAAGGAAAGAAAGCACGAGTGAAAAGAGGGGAAGGGCTGTCAATCCAAGGCTGAATATTCTTATTGTCCTGAAAATCCATAGCTGAGGAAGACTGACGCTGCAGAGGCAGTATTAGCCCAATTTATTTTGAAATCTCTGAGGTGAGTAAAAAGAATTATTGAAATGTTTTGAGGAGTTGAAAAGGCCACCTAAAATTTATCACATATTTCAGCATTTTTCTTTCAGAAAACACAATCCTCTTCTACTTGAAACTGAAACTTTCTGCAGGAACATGTGGATTCCAGTTGGCATGTGCTACACACCTTGATGAAATAGAATATTTTGACATTTTAATTTGCAAAAATCTTCAAATTTTTGTTCTTATATACAAAATCAATTTTGGAATGAAACATTGTAATTATTGAAATTAACCAGAAATGCTTGTTTTGAAAATTTTGTTTCTGGGTGGACAGAAAACATACAGACGATTCTATGCTACTACAATTTTCCCTGTAGCTATATGGGAAAAACATGAAATAGAAATAAACAATTGAGATAAAGCATACCACTGGTAGTAAGTCCTTCCCCAGGGGTACTACTATGTCATTTCTTCTGTTCTGCATATTGCTTGGAAGTGGAGTGTACTGATTCGTACCATCAGCAGAATTCTAGGTTCATTGGTAAGGATTTATGAGAGGCTACTAAGAGCATTTTCAGACACCCTTTTAGTCAATCATCCATTAAGGGAAGACAGAGCTATTCACACAATTGCTTTGGCAGTCGCTCATATGTGATGTAAAAATCTAGCGCATGTGCCACATCTGCTTTTCACCAGGCTAAAGGACAATGTGCATGAAAACAAACCCCAGGCTCCCTCCATACACACACGGCACACTGTGTAGGTTTTGTTGTTTGCACCATAGGCAACATCGAGCTCAGGTTCTCTCTTTGGACAAGGCACAAGTCGCCTTTCTTATGTTGGACTATTCAATTTAGTTTTTAAGCCTGGCACAATAAATACTCAAAGAACAAGTAACTTTTTGGTGATTTGGAGAAAGGGAGACAGTTCTACAAGGATCATTTGTACCAGTAAAACCTTCTGTCCGTATGATGTGAACTTTCATTGAGGGGCTCCAGCTAAAGGTTTTAAACCTGAAAAGGTTCACACTCATGCTTTCGATGCCACTTCCATAAAATAACTCTTAGATGTAGCACAGTCTTAAAACTCTGTTTTAGCAATTGGGGTTAACAGCAAAGTTATGCCAATAGTTGCCACTTCCCATCAGCCGCTCTCAGTACAGCCATTGTATATTGCCTTTCTACAAAGAAAATCTTGAGGGGGCAGGTTGAGGTACCTGGATTTCAGGGGAGGCAGGAAGGGGTGGTGGGGAAGCTGAGACTCACTAACCACATGGTGTTTTGAGAGGACCATGTTGGGTGAGGGGTGGCCTTTGGTGTAACTCATAACAATGTGTGAGAGAGATGAAACAGGGATGGTGAGGAAGTGAAAACGAAGAGTGGCTCAAAGAGATCATTCATGTTGCATCACGGACGCTTTTCTACTGCATCCCTGTACAGCCACAGTTGCCAGCACAGAAAATCTCGTAGCTCCACTCACGTCTGCCTCCTCTGCCTGCCCGCTGGTGTTGCCGTTGCTCACAGCAGAGTCTCTGGGCAGATGCAGGGAACGGAAACAGCAAAAGGTGAAGGTCAGTCTCAAACACAGACTGAAACAGCAGATTTTTTCCCTTCCCATTTCTTTCAGCCACAGGCCACATTTGCCATATTTTCACAAACTGATCATAGAAAAGTCAGAACAAGACTCCAGAGAAAGCACTGTGCAATTACTTCCCCATCACTAAAACATGGATGTCCAGCTATTTCTGCGTTGTCTGTGATGAAGCAGGAACTTGCGACAGCTGTGTGTTTTCCCACAGAGCATTTTGTGGACCTGTGTGGGGGGAAGGAGATGAGGCTGCAGTGTGATGCTGGTCTGGCAGCCTTGTCCGCCCCTGCGTCACCTGGTTTGTCTGTCCTGCCAGTACCACCCTCCTGCTATGGTTGGTGGTGCTTCATCTGCTCCTGTTCTAAAAGAGGTCAAAAATCAACCTTACAACCCTTTCTTTCTCTAATAAACCCTCTGTTAGTGAAATCTTTCATAATTGTTTCAGCTGTAGTTGACCAGAGTTCAATTTCTTCTTCCTGCTGGGTGTATTTATATGCCTTTAACAGCTGCTGTTTCTCACCTGAAAGAAGCGAGTGTGTGTAAAAACCCTTCACAACCTTTGGGGCAGATAAAAACTTCTAAAACTCCTCATATGGGATGCAGAGTGACCCCACATGTGTTGCTGTGCTCTAGAATGGTAAGTTCTTTTGCTGAATTTTAGCCTTGTGATTCCCTATGTACTTCAACACCTTCCATTGCCTCACATCACAGCCTCTCTCCCCATGTACACCTGACTTCATGCTCAGCAATAAAAGCCAAGAGAAGGAGGAGGTGTGGGGAACACATTCATTATTAGAGTGTTCATCTGCTGAAGCAACTGCTATGTGCACTGAGGTCCTGTTTCCCAGGAAGTGGCTGGGCATCACCTGCTGATAGTAAATATTTTTGTTTTCCTTTGCTTCCATGTCTGGCCTTTTATTTTCTCTATTAAACTACGTTTACCTCAGAAACCCATAAATTTTTAGTCTTATTTGCTTGCTCCTGTCCCACTGAGGAGGGGAAGTGATAGAATAGCTTGGTGGGCACCTGGTAGCCAGCCAAGGTCAACTCACCACAGCACTGAATTTCCTTTCAACTGCTGCGAGTCTTTCTTTCTCATCCTGAACCAGAAGACATCAGCAAGGCTGGTCTGCACTGATGGGCAAGCCTGACGTCTTAGCAGGCATTTTGGATGTGGCATGTACATAGGCAATGATGGTGAAGTAAGAAATGGAAACAGATTGAAATCATTAGCACCTTCATTACATTGTGCATCTTTGAAAGCAAAGCCTGCTACTGCTGGTTTCTTTTCAACTTTTCTTAAGTGATAAGGCATCTTAAAACATCTGGTGGATGGCAGATGTTCCTTCAGAGTGCAGTAACACACAAGTTGAGAGATTACGGCCTGAAATAAAGCAGAGAGAAGCGTAGAGATTGCATAGCTACAAGATAGAAGAGGTATGGCGTGAACACTGTCTTTCCCTCAGTGAAGTACTGCAAGGAGGCTAAGAAGGCTAACACCTTGAACAGCTGTTTAGTTGAAGTAGTGGCAGTAGTTCAAGTAGTTTCACATAGTAGATGTGAAAAACTTCTAATTTACACTAGAAAAAAGTCATAAACTAAGTCCAGCCTTGGGGGTATAATGTTTGGATTCCTGGAGGCCACAGTGACACAGGAGGCACAGTTTATGAACCTGGATTAAGGCTCAGCAGCAGCCTCCCAACCCGATCTGAATGATTAAATGCAACATTCAACTAACTTGAGTAACAACAAAATCTACCTCAGACAGATAGCATGGGGGTGTATTGATTTCCTTTTTTGTAGTTTTGTGTACATGAAGCAAGTTATTTATTTCCATTTTAGCAGCAAAAAAAAGAAGTTCCTGGGGTTCTGCCCATTATTTACAGTTTATATGTGCACAGCTCTGTCAGTTGTATGTCTCCTGCAAGAAATTTCTTCATCTTGGAGGTTGCAGAGACCCCAGCAGTTGGGGGTATCTTCCCAGTTCACCTCAAAAGCCACATGAAATAAGTGAATAAGCAACTTTGTCTTTCATCAAGGCAGGTGGCAAACCTTGCCAGTGGGAATAAACTCCATCAAAGAAGACTCCAGATCACCTTCCATGTGCCTCTGCCCCCCAGCAAGACATCAAGTGATGGGGTCAGCCTGCTAGAGAGAGCTTGTCTGTAGCAGAGCCTGCGCAGCAGCCTGAGGGCATCGCGTAAAACCAGTGATCAAGAGGCTTGGTATGAGTGTTTTGGGTAGAGCACAGGCAGCACAGCGCTCAATACACCTGCAGAGCTGCCAGAGACTGTGCAAACACCACACCAGCCCCCTGAGCTAAGGGCAGAATTGTGATGTCCCTGGGAAGCACATCTGGCAGCAGCTGTTCAGGCTAAGGCTTGCTCGGGGTCAAGTGCTCTCTCCTGAAGACTGTTCTAGGGCCTTGGCAGAGTTTGTGGTCCAGCAGCTGCAGACAGGAGCCTGATAAGCTAGTGACCAATGCTGAACACAAGTGCAGGCATCACCTCCGCTGTATTTTGCTTGCCGTGCTGGCAGCTGCTCCAAACAGTTTTCAGCAAATGCTTTGTTCTTGGATAGGATGATTTTTGAAAGTATTTCTTAATGGAAGAAGGCAAAGAGGGAAAAATGGAGAAGAACAATACAACATTTTCCAAGAAACAGGAGTGATCAAATAACTGCCTGACTTTTAAATATGGGTGCTCTCCCTCTCCCGAGTAAATGTCTGTGCTTACGTAAATCCAGAATGACTTGCTAGAATACAATAATTTATTCCTCATCTTCACAGAGATATCCAAAATAGCTCTGCTATTTCTCTTCTGAAGTTTGTATCTCCAAATGTTTAGTAAAAATTTATTTAACAGAACCACATTTTGTTTTCAGTTAACCTTAGGTGTGTTGTGTGGTGGAAAACCACTTACGTTTGGCTAAATCTGGAATTTTCACCAACAAAAAACAGTTCTTTCACAAGCAGCAAATGGAACATTTTTTTTTTTTCTCCATTAGAAGTCATTTAAGCACATCTTGTGTATTTAGGAGCTCTACAGTAAAGCAAACCTGATTTATCACAGGTTTGTGCCTTGTGATTAACTGATGTTAGTTGTGGTTTGGAGACCAGGAAGGCTCAAGCTCCACTTGAATCTTTTTCTGTGTTTGAAGCTTTTAACAAGAGGGCTGCTCTCCCACATAGTTTGAAGTCGGAGCACTTGTGGATGGGGGTGCACATCAAGTGATGGGCAGCACGTCAGCTGTCAGCCACAGCTGCTTCTTCACCCAGCTCTGCCTCTGCAGTCAGGGCAGCACCGTGCACAACGCTTGTAGGGGACACCAGTTCTTGTCCTGGTGCGGTACGAGGTGTGGCTTGTGCCTGAAATATCCTCTGGATACACACCTGTGAAAAAAACCCAGAGGAACAGTGAATCTGCCCACCAAATGTTATCGCTGTCCCAAAGAACCACAGGGGTCCTGGATAGATTTGAAAACCATCTGCCTGCCACAAATGATGTTCCCCTCCCTTCTGGTCCTAGTGTTGCACAGCAGATACTAGCCACATCATTTCACCGTTCAGGAAAATGTGTAACTGCTGAGAAGCTGTGTTCCTTTCATGGGACAGTGTTCTGTATGTCCTGCAAAAGGGTTTGTATTTGGTATTCAAAGGCTAGCAAATGAAAATCAGTCTTGCTTTGTTCAATACAAAACCCAGTCTTCCTCTCAGAAGCTGTAAGGTTAAGCTGAAGCCAATGCATGGGTATTTTGTTCTCTTGATACACGGTATCTGCTGTTGAATTACCTGCACTTGGACAAATTCAGACTTCATTCAAAGATCGCTGAAGGTGATAGCAAGCTTTGCACTGGCTTTGGTCTGCCTTAGACAAAAGACCTTACAAGAAGCTTATGAGCTAAAGCTGGGAGTAATGCAGTAGACAAGGCACCAGGTCTGTATGAGCGCTTACAGCCCCTGTGATTCACAGTAATTCAGAGCAGTCACAGTAATTCAGAGCAGTCACATTCCCTTGTGTTTATCGTACTGACGTTTAAATCTAAAGTAATTGTAGGCAACAATAAAGATTTGCTTCTGCAATGGCAGCAACTGATGTGATGGCGTTTTGTTACGAATTCAGTCAGTGAGATTGTTTTGATTTGTTGTATGAAACACATTAACTGAAATGAAAGCTGCAGTATCTCACAGGTTCAGGAATACTGTTGCACTTATTTTTAGCAGGTCTGGGGGTTTTGTGATGTTGTGTTGATTTTTTTTTTCTTTGCTTATATTAACAGAAGTTGGTATATGGATACCAGGAAAGGGATCTTGCTGCAATATATATATATTGGTAGAAGAGCACATGCCTCAACCTGCAATGTATTTGTGAATGGTCAGTGCCTCAGGTCATTTTGTCTCAAAGCATGAGCGTAACGATAATTATTTTGGGAGAATGTGTGTGACTGTAGCTGAGTGTCTGCATTGACTTGATTAATAACAGCTCTTCCACGAACACCCTTAACTTGCACCATACGTATTCCATAGGTGAAGACATCTCTGTGGGTTTATGAGGTCTGTGTGATCTTGTTTCAGGATACTGCATGCTGCAAGGCTGAAAATTATGTATGTGTTATTCATCAGAGGAGTTTTAAACCAAGTAGGAAGTTGTGAACCTATGTGGATTTTTCATCTTATTGTCACCTAAAGGGAGAGAATAACTTTGAGAGAAGTCCTAGAACATGTTGGTTTTTTGTTTGTTTGTTTGTTTTTTTTGTGAACCAAAACCGATAGATTCTGCAGGCCCTTAACCCAGATATTTGTGTGCCAGCACTGATCCTCTAGGCTTGTTGTATGTCGGAGTCGTAAACTGTATGTACATTAAGATTATTGTAATTCTGTATTGTGATCTTAAAGCCAGTTTTTAGTCCATACAATAACCAAAGTTACTGGTTATTCAGATGCAGTGAAACTGAGAAGAAGGAAAATCCAAGCTATGTCAATGTATTTTCTCTCTAGGTTATAAAATCATAGAATGGTTTGGGTTGGCAGGGACCTTCAAAGCTCATCCAGTCCAACCCCTGCCATGAGCAGGGGCATCCTCACCAGATCAGGTTGCTCAGAGCCCCGTCCAGCCTGGCCTGGGATGTCCCCAGGGATGGTTCATCCACCACCTCTCTGGGCAACCTGGGACAGGCTCTCACCACCCTCAGTGTAAAAAATTTCTTCCTCCTGTCCAGCCTGAATCTCCCTCCTTTAGTTTGGAAACATCACCCCTTGTCCTATCACAACAGGCCCTGCTAAAAGGTCTATCCCCATCCTTCTTATAGGCCCCGCTTAAGCACAGAAAGGCTGCAATAAGGTCTCCCTGGAGCCTTCTCCAGGGTAACAACCATCTCCTTTACCACAGTGTCTGAGTGCTTGTATAGACACTGCGCTTGCTCTGATTAACAGTCTGAAAGCAGTAGTTCATACAGATGTTTTCTTAACTGTAGTAACTGACCACGTTCTTTAGTAAGGAGCACAGCAGCCCACCTTTGCTGCAAGATAAACAGACGGTAACTAGAGAAGCTGAAATAACTCTCTGTCTGACCAAACAAAAATGACTTGCAAAATGTGCGGAAACACCCTATTTGGAAACGTGAGTTTTATGAAAGCAGAATATAAGAGAGGAAATCTCTGAATCATATTGTCAAGAAACTATTCACATAAAAGAGCCTGTCCTTTTACTCTTTCTCATATTAGCTACTGTCTGAAATTTGTGCACTTCCTTGGAGGTAGATATCTTACAAAATCACTTCATTTATCATGGTTTTGTGTGCACACCAAAAATTTAACTGTTTAAGCATTTTCCAGCTAAACATGTTTCCCAGTGCAGAAATGCAAGATACGCCTTTCTAGTAAAAAGATAATAATAATGATTTATATATATATATATATATATACTTCTGCTAGTGCATTGTGAGAGAAAAGCTTTGAAGATAATCTGGGCAAGCTGCTTGCACTGGAGTTAAAAGGGAGGCCTCCAGAGGAATTTAGCCTGCTAACTTGGCTTAAAACCAGAGGTGCCTTATTTTACTCATTATTTTAGCAAATGTAACTATTGATTCTGGGTTTTTTAAAGCTGGATGTCTTGCACCTATTGCAGAAATTTTTCTTCTGCTGTCTGTGGAAACGTAAGTTCTGTAAAAAGTGTTAGCTGTGTATGTTTTCAGGTGAACTGTGAAGAGCTGATGCAGAAGTGACTCTGTGCATGCCACTCATGGCTTTCTGCAGTCTGACTTCTGCATTCAGAGGTAACTGCCAGAAGCTGACATGTTTGTAGGTGGTCTGAAGTAACGAGAACTTCACAGTTATGTGTAATCAGTGGCGCAGACTTGCCAAACCTGCAAACACCCACATCCACATGCACGTAGACACAAACACACACACACACTTCTCAGTCTGGAAGAGCTCCTGGAACCTCTTGTGTCAAACAGGACTCTAGGAGGCAGTAAGTGCAAAAATTAACCAGTCATGGGAATAAATGTGTCCTCTATGGAGCATGCAAATAGCTTCCTAGCTGGAACTCGTGAAATATCTGTTTTCCCCCACCCAAAGTTCTGATTTCCAAAAGGCATCTCAAAGAGGCAAAGCCGCATTTGGACCTGTGCAGTGAAGTCTCAGGGGCAATTCAGACAGACAAATTGATATTATGTGAGAGGTTAAACTTGGACAGTGTGCATAGGCAAATTGTTGGCATAGCATTAGTAACTGCTTTTCAGCATTTATTGTGGGTTTCCAAATGGATGAAAAAAATATTCTCAGTCTTAGAAAATACTTTTATTGTTAGAAATGTCTTGCGTAAGAAACATTAATTTTCTTAGTTGGTACATACTGTTGTAACTCTGCAGATACTAGTTAATTTCCAGTGTTCTTCCTCAGCAATGAGACTAGGGAGGAACACAGATTGTAGGAGAAGAAAAGGTATAAGATTCTGGAAGGAAGGTGCTGACAGTCAAGTCATTATCATGTAATCTGGTGGGTTTTTTTCACTCCATGCAGCAATAACTTACTATGACAGTTTGTCACGTTAGCATTTCATTTACGTAAAGAGACCAGCTGTTGGTTTATTTCTCTGAAGGAGACCATAATGGAATTGCTGAAATATTTAAGGCATAATTGCACAAAATGTTATTTCAGACCTTTATACCATTTGTGTTTGTTACTGAAAATTCCAAGATGTTTCCCAAATGAAAAGTGGGATGAAGATTTGTCAGACTTGGGAAAGCAATTTTGCAAACAGCTCCAGTTCTGTTTAGATTTCTGCTCCAGTGACAGAGAACCTTATGTCTAACAGTAGTATTGGCTCTTGTCCATGTCTTCCTAGCCATGAAATTCTCTGCATCTCAGCTGTAATTTCCATGACTGCTATAAGCTACTAGTGTTTCTCAGATTTACCTAGAATATAATCACTTAATGGCCTCGCTGTTCTTCCCCATGCTTATTACATTAAAATAGTAGTAAAGTAAACTAGAAATAAACAAACTGTTGTCTTGTTATTAAACGGTAAAAGACTGTATGGTAAATGAGAATGTTAAATCAGTGAGAAACCTCATTTCTCAAAATGCAATATGTGAAACTCATGCCCATGATACAGCCATTCATTGTTCAAACTCCCTTTCATTGAGGGAAAATCACATTATACGGCAATCTGTGTGCCATCGGAATATATTGCTGGGAGTAATGGCATGTGTATTGCTATGTGTATTGTACCATCAGCGTTTTGGGTCACTCTGTACTGTTCTACCCTCTTCTGATGAAAAAAACCTTGATAAAATATGCCAGCATGCCAGATTGAATTGTGTTCTGCATGTGACCCCCAAAGGAAAGAAGGTCATGGGGCTGTTCAAGCCTCATTTCTGCACCTTTTAATGAGATTCTGAAAGGGCTGGGGAGGAGGGAAAGACCATTTGTCACTTTGGAAACAAAAGAGGAGGCAGCCGAAACAGAATCTGAATGCAAATGAGACATTTTTCCACTTGGGACAAGCTGATTTCCATATTAACTATTTTTTTTCTATATTTGTCCTAATGCTTTTCCTTTGCTATTTTGTATTTAAAAGCCAAATGATAATAATGAGTAAAATTTACATGTTTTCTAAAGAAATACTGAGGATGAACCTACGTAGATTAGTTATGTTGTACTGAATTTTAATGGTTATATCTTTAAACAAAGCTGAAATCCACCAGAACTCATGACCTGTACTCAGTGTGTGCTTTGTCTCTTACTTAGTTAATGCACAGCAAAGAAAGGCAGATAAGGTAGAAAGAAAATATAGAGATATTTATGTAAGTCCTTTTTATGACACTGAAAGAACATTCAATATTTTTCTGGGATGTAGATAATACATTTTATTCATATAGATAATTTAAGGAATAAGGAAATCTAAACATATTGATACAGTTTTTTCCAGCTCCTTTGTAGAGCCAAGGTGTCAATGGAACTTTCTGAACTGCTCTGAGGGGTTTCCTGAGCATTGCTGATAGTGTCCAGTTTCTCCTTGGTTGATTCCAGGTGATGAGAGTATTTTACCATTACAGGAGTGTTTCTGGCAGCAGAGCATCCAGGGTAGCAGGTATTAATCGTCTTCATTAATTACATGGCGATGGGACAGAGTGCAACTTCAGCAAGTTGGCAGGCGATACAGAAAGGAGAGGAGTACTTGCCACCTTTGTACTGATCTTCAGAGACCTCAACAGGCTGGAGAAATGGGCCAGCAGGAGCCTCGTTAAGTTCAACAAAGAGAAATGCCCATTTCTGTACATGGAGAGGAACAGTCCCAGGTACCAGTAGATGCTGGGGGCCAGCTGGAAAGCAGCTTTGCAGAAGATGATGTAGGCATGCTGGTGGACACCAAGGTGACCAAAAGTCAGGAATGCACCCTTGTAGCCAGCAAAGCAAACAACGTCCTGGTCTGCCAGTCCAAGAACGTGATCTTTCCTCTCTGCTCATCTCTGGCAAGGCCATACCTGGTCTGTTCTGGGATTCCCAATACAAAACAGGCAGTCATAGACTGATTGCTATGAAGATGATCAAGGAATGGGAGCATCTTTCACATGAGAAGAGCCTGAGAGAGCTGGCCCTTTCAGCCCAGAGAAGACTAAAGGGGGATCTTATCGATGTGTATATAAAGACCTGATGGGAGGAAGTAAAGAAGTTGGAGCAAGACTCTTATCTATGGTGTCCAGTGACAGGATGAAAGGCAATAAGCACAAATTAAAGTACAAGAAAATGCATTTATAGAGAAGAAAATAACTGTTTTACACTGCAGGTGGTTAAACACAAGAATAGTTTTCCTAGAGAGGTTGTGGAGTCTCCATCGTTAAAGGTATTCAAACCCTGACTTGATATGGTCCTGGGGAATGTGCTCTAGCTGGCCAGTCTCTGCATAGGGCTTTGGACTACATGATCTCCAGAGGTGCCTTCCAACCCCAGTAACTCTGTGTGATTATGTGATTAATTCAAACCACCCTTCGAGAGCTGTGTCATGACCCCAGTCTTCTGACAGCCAACTCCCTGACAGTCCAGGCTATGGTTTTACCATCTCTTTCCCAGTCCTGCTTGGTGTAGTGCCCACCAAGTGCCCAGTAAGCCTCAGCCATGCCAGAGTGAATGTAGTTTTGTCAACCAAGCAAGACTTACGGCTGGCTGATGAACTGGGACCTACATAGTGAATAGTGATTCATTCATCCCTTGTCAAAAACTGCCTTCTTTTAAATCCAGTTTTAAATCTGACCCCTCTTCTTTAAAGCAGGTGGAGGAGACATCAGACCTCATCAGACTGTTCATGGCATTTAATATAGTAGCATGACCCAGACATATCCCACCTTCAGAAACCAGAGGTGGAGCTGGATGCATTAAGATTAATGTTTGGCACTTGCTTTCCACCTTCCCTGCTGTTAGTCCTTGTGGATCCCCATAATACCAGAGGTTGTATAGTCATTCACAACCATCCCCCACCCCCTGGTACCTTATCTAATTGTTGTTAGCTTCTTCCAATCATAAATGATAATGTAAGGAATTATAGAACTAAGTGATGAGACAGATTTTATTCTTAGACAGACAAATATTGGCATTGTTTTCTTTCCCCTTCAGCTCCTAGATCTGTGTGTTTGTCCTTATCCTTAGCAATTAAAACACCTTTCCTGAGGCAAACAGAGGAAATAGTACAATAATAAAATGAGAATGCTTGCATCTGTCTGATGTTATCTTGACAGTAGATGATGACAGATATGTTAAACAATAAAAGACCTTCATTGAAATACATACTTGGAGGGGAGGAGGCAATTCAAAGGAGGGAGAGCAATCTCTCTGCTCACAGTGGTTTGATAATAATTATAGCAAAAATTAATTACTTGCCCTTCACAGGAGCTGAGCAATTATACCACTTAGATCTTCTGAGTTCTGTATGTTTATTTATTGCTAAATTAATTAAATACAGATGGTTTATGACTTTGTTACCTGAGTGCAGTCACACTGAAAAAATGCTGCTGGCACACAAATGAAGCATCTGGAAATCCTGGATGGATGAGACTGTTGTGGTATTCACCACTACCATCGCTATCTGAGCTCTCCTCTGTCTACTGAGATTACACATTTCAGGCTAACAGCAGGGAAAAATTCCGACTGTCTTCCTTTTTAGTCAGTGATTTAACTACTTTCATAGCATCAGTGTTATAAAGCAATCTGAGATTACTCCAGCGCTGCAGTGACTTCTGGCACTGGCTCTCCAGCTGGGATTAACCTGTGCCACTGTGTCATTCGTTGACATTAAGAGAAATATTGCAGGGACTACTCCAGGGCAGCACCACCAAAAGAAAAGAGACTTGTCTGTTGTGGATGCACACCACCACTCTGCAAGGAGGTTCTGCTATTAATAAAATCAAAGCTGAAGCTGCCAAGTTTTTCAGGTGCTTCTGGCAGTTTTATCTGTAACGAGTCAAAGGAGACATTGTAAAGGCGTGATAGCAGAAGGCATCAAAAACTCAGATGTGAACTGCAGTTTGCTCTTCTGTCAGCGGAAGACAACCACAGATGTTAGAAAGGAAACAATACTGCAAACATGAACAGGTTATAAGATGCATTAATATCCTCCTTTTCTTCACAGTGCAAAATTATCTTTGTGACCAAAACATTGCAAAACTATCTTTAAAAAGCCAAGGATGCTGATCAGTTCCTGCTGGGCAGTTCCTGTGAGTCAATTTTCCTTTTAGATAGGAACATCTGTATGTCCTGTGTTTATTTCTTCACTCACAATTCACAATGTATCTTTTTTTAAACTTAATAGGAAATTTCAGTGGTCAGACATTTCAAGAGAGACCATCTCCACCATTTTGAGAAGGGCTGTGTATTAGGTTTCTTGCAGAAGCCATTGATCAGGTGGGGGTTTGTGCTGAAGCAGCATCTCTATTTCATAAAAATGGAGCAAGCCCTTCTGGGTATTATAAAAGCAAGTATGCTCAGTCAGGCTTTAATTACCTCTGATAAGCTCTCTAGAAAGATGCAAGGTTTTTTAAAACTGTATCTGAGGGACTGAGGAGATTATGTTCTTTGCTAATAACGGGTATTAGTGCACAGTTAGGGGGGTGCAGTGCTTTTTTATTTTCAATTTGCAGACTACTGCCATCATTACAAAAGCTCAGGCACTCTGTGATAGCCATGTACAGTTCTCTCAAGAAGGCAGAGAGAGCTGAAAAGCAAAGTCTGTCCTTCTTCCTTCCCCTGTCAAGGTAGGGAAGCACACTGGGCTGACACTTTGTAAAGAGCTTCCAGCTCTTCAGTCTTCCAGTCTGTACAGACTGCGTACTCACATATCTGTATGACTGATGTCCGCGGTTCAATAACTGCATCAGCACATAATTTTGGTATCAATGTGCAAGTGTTTTGCATGCAGCAAGGCTGAACTGGGATCGCCACAGAAGCTGCATGATATTGCCCTTGAAAGCTGGGAAAATGAGAGGCTTAGGGCATTAGCAGCAGCAAGTCAGCCCCAATAACCATGGCTCACGGACAGTCTCTGGGAGTAATTTGACCCAGACACTGGTACAGCAGGAATGTCTGGGCCTCAGACTGTGGTGATGAGGAAGAACACACACCAGGACGCAGACAAGGATGCACACACAGGCAGAGATCGTGTTCAGGAAGGAGTGCAGAGCCAGGCAGAGCAGAGAGCTGAGCCAGGCTGAGCTGATTTTATTAACGGTCCTCAATTCATAGTGTTGCAGATATGGACCTGAACTAAGGGGTTAGATAGGATGTTTTTTCAAAAAAATGTTATCCCAAACACACCACACTCATGTCGTGCCTGTTTTCAGTCACATTCCCATGCATATCTTTTGGGCAGCATTCCGACCCACTCATTCACACGCCTAGGACCAACATTCACACATCGTGCATACTGGGGGCGGTTTTCCAACCCAAAATATCATTCTCACTGCCCTGGGCTATCACTCCTTATACTCATTAAAAACATACTTCTACATAACCTGTCCAAGGCTATTTAGCAGGAACTGCACATCCTGCCGTTCCCACATCAGACACTTGCCCTTCCTTAGCTCCCCCTGTGATCTTGTCATCCTCTGATGGGGGCATTGTCTGAGTGCAGTAATGGAGCATCCCATTTGTGGTTTTTGGCAGAACCACCGCATGCAGTCTATTGTCTGCTCTCATGTCAATCAAGCCTGTCAATGCCTTGTCCTTATACCTCCAGAGCCTTGATGATCCCTGTGACACTGTCACAGCAGCCTTACATCTCTTAAACATTGACTGTCACCTGTGGACTGCAAAGCTACTCCTTCAATGACTGATCTATTTGCCCTGGAATTAAATGCTGCTCTTTTGTCAGAGATTAGACACTGCTCTTTTCATACCTTTGTGCTTTTACTGTCCATCTTTCTCTCGTCTGTTGTCTGGATTTCTAGATCTTTCTATTAACAGGTTTGTATTCACACAAAAGCTATATCTTATTCTGCTCTCTGAGGACAGAAAAGCCACTAGCCCATGTCCGTGTGTCTCATGCATCGATACCTGAGTGTATGCAGACTCTCAGATACTGAATCTTTCAAAGCCTGAAGTTTCAACTCGCGACAAAACACATCTTTGATTTCTGTTTCATTTTCCTAGGGTCCAGACTTCCTGAATTCTTTTGGTGATTAATATGGCTATGGTCTTATTTTGTCAGCTGTATCAGTTAGGTCTGTAATTGACTTACAGAATTTTACCCAGATTTTCTCTTTTTTCTTTTTTAATATGTAATACAATAAAAATATCAGAAATTAATATATTTTCCAAAACAGCTTACATTTGGCTGTCTTCTATACTTTGGACATTCACCTAACAAAACGGAAAAGTTTGTTCAGAAAAAAACT